>NC_056458.1:41001204-41209048 GCF_018296145.1 Oncorhynchus tshawytscha | reverse complement strand
ACAGACAGTTACACATGCCTATGAGTTATTTAAGTCCAATGGGGGAGAGCCGTTGTGCTGTGAGATGCTGTTTTATTTGTTTGTTTTTTAAGCTAGTTTAGCTGTTTGCTTGAGTAATTTGAGATGGGAGTTCCATGTGATCAGGGCTCTATATAATAGAGTTGCCTTGAATTCGTTCTGGATTTGGGGACTGTGAAGAGACCCTTGGTGGCATTTCTGTTGGGGTGGGTACTGTATGTCTCTCAGAGGTATATGTAAGTTGATTATACAGACAATTTAGCATTTTCAACATTAATATTTCTCTCAAAAGCAAGAATTGATGCAGTCAACCTCTCCTCTACTTTGAGCCAAGAGAGACTGACATGCATACTGTTGACATTAGCCCTCTGTGTATATTAAAGGGCAAGTCAGGGATGTGGAATGGAGAGATAACATACTGTATGTCACGGCTGTTTGAAGCCAAGTCCTCAGGTCACCTCTTTCATTTTCACTCTGAGCCTGTGACTTCCATGATCCTGGCATTAAATTGAATTTGGTCAAGTTTAGGTCTCAGCCTCACATGTCCAAAGCAACAACTCTGCCACACAGATTGAGACGGAGTGAGAAAGAGAGAGAGAGAGAGAGAGAGAGAGAGAGAGAGAGAGAGAGAGAGAGAGAGAGAGAGAGAGAGAGAGAGAGAGAGAGAGAGAGAGAGAGAGTGAGGGAGAGAGAGAGAGGGGGAGAAAGGGGCAGAGAGAGCGAGAGAGAGAGAGTTAGAGACACATATTTCCCTCAGATTACAAAGACCCACAAAGAATTCGGAAACAAATCCAATTTTGATAAACTCCCATATCTATTGGGTGAAATACCACAGTGCGCAATCACAGCAGCAAGATTTGTGACCAGTGAAGAACGTACACCATTGTAAATACAACCCATATTTATTTATTTTCCCTTTTGTACTTTAACTATTTGCACATCGCAACAACACTGTATATAGACATAATATGAACTTGTGTGTGTAACATTTACTGTTTACTTTATATTGTTTATTTCACTTTTATTTATCCATTTCACTTGCTTTGGTAATGTAAACATGTGTTTTCCATGCCAATAAAGCACCTTGGATTTAATTGAAGAGAGACAGAGAGAGATGCAAATACCCTGCTTGCAGAATACCAGAGAGTAATATGGGGCAGTAAAGATGTATTTTACATGACTGTGTTTTATGACACACCGTAGGAATAAAGGTAATCAAGCACGATAGGAGTGTGTAGTCACTCCTGGCCTTAAACTGAGTCAAAGGGACCTTTGCTGTAAAGATGAAATAAAAAATGTGTTTGGTTTGATTTTATTTACACAAACCCATCATATATTGCCAAGTGCCATGCCAGACAACAGTGCTCTCCCACAACTTGCTTCTGTTTGGCAAATTGACAATACTTGTTGCAAACACAAACTGCTCATGACTACCATGAGCTATGAAAATTAGCTTTGACATTGCCTGTAATAAGGTTTTACGGACAAATTGGCAACTGTTTGAAACTGATTTGTACCTGTCGATCAAAGACATCAGTGATAGCTGGCTAGACCTTATGATGTCATGTCACACTTTCATCCATTAGAAGCTCTGTCATAATCATTTTCCATTAAATCAAATCAAATCTAATCAAATTTATTTATATAGCCCTTCGTACATCAGCTGATATCTCAAAGTGCTGTACAGAAACCCAGCCTAAAACCCCAAACAGCAAGCAATGCAGGTGTAGAAGCACGGTGGCTAGGAAAAACTCCCTAGAAAGGCCAAAAACCTAGGAAGAAACCTAGAGAGGAACCAGGCTATGTGGGGTGGCCAGTCCTCTTCTGGCTGTGCCGGGTGGAGATTATAACAGAACATGGCCAAGATGTTTAAATGTTCATAAATGACCAGCATGGTCCAATAATAATAAGGCAGAACAGTTGAAACTGGAGCAGCAGCACGGCCAGGTGGACTGGGGACAGCAAGGAGTCATCATGTCAGGTAGTCCTGAGGCATGGTCCTCGGGCTCAGGTCCTCCGAGAGAGAGAAAGAAAGAGAGAATTAGAGAGAGCACACTTAAATTCACACAGGACACCGAATAGGACAGGAGAAGTACTCCAGATATAACAAACTGACCCTAGCCCCCCGACACATAAACTACTGCAGCATAAATACTGGAGGCTGAGACAAGAGGGGTCAGGAGACACTGTGGCCCCATCCGAGGACACCCCCGGACAGGGCCAAACAGGAATGATATAACTTTGCCACTTTGCCAAAGCACAGCCCCCACACCACTAGAGGGATATCTTCAACCACCAACTTACCCTCCTGAGACAAGGCTGAGTATAGCCCACAAAGATCTCCGCCACGGCACAACCCAAGGGGTGGACATTAGTGGACATGAATAGACTTTGGGGGGTTACTTGAGTGTATCAATCAAAACATCAGTCTCTGTTTTGCAGGCTCTGTTTTTTTATCACAAACTTTCATCAGTGTCTTTGTGTAAACCTCATTACTCCCCAAGTGAATTCCCTTTGATTAAATACTTTGCCAAAATAACAACACTTATCTGTTCTCTGAACTGAGTGAGAAAGTACTCCATTTCGAACACATAATACCATCAACTGCTTTTATGTGCTTTTAAGTGGCAGCAAAGATCACAGGAGCAGAAGGAGGAGAGAGACATGTCTGATTGTGGTGAGACTACTCCATCAGGAGAAAGAGGAGGAGCGGAAGGAGGAGAGAGACATGTCTGACTGTGGTGAGACTACTCCATCAGGAGAAAGAGGAGGAGCGGAAGGAGGAGAGAGACATGTCTGACTGTGGTGAGACTACTCCATCAGGAGAAAGAGGAGGAGCGGAAGCGGAAGACTACTCCATCAGAGAAAGAGGAGAGCGGAAGGAGGAGAGAGACATGTCTGACTGTGGTGAGACTACTCCATCAGGAGAAAGAGGAGGAGCGGAAGGAGGAGAGAGACATGTCTGACTGTGGTGAGACTACTCCATCAGGAGAAAGAGGAGGAGCGGAAGGAGGAGAGAGACATGTCTGACTGTGGTGAGACTACTCCATCAGGAGAAAGAGGAGGAGCGGAAGGAGGAGAGAGACATGTCTGACTGTGGTGAGACTACTCCATCAGGAGAAGGAGGAGCGGAAGGAGGAGAGAGACGGAAGGAGGAGGAGAGACATGTCTGACTGTGGTGAGACTACTCCATCAGGAGAAAGAGGAGGAGCGGAAGGAGGAGAGAGACATGTCTGACTGTGGTGAGACTACTCCATCAGGAGAAAGAGGAGGAGCGGAAGGAGGAGGCACGTCTGATTGTGCAGCTAGGGCAGCTGTCCATTCTTAAGCCCTTTGGCTTTTTGCCTGTTGAATAATACAAGGAATCTGTTGAAAGTCTTGAGTCTTGATTTTGTCATTTTGTCATTGTATTGACAATAATCTGTCAAATAAATAAGTCATCCTATTGTCCGTTGTCGTAAAATCTAGAAACACTTTATAACAGCTGACATAACTTGACATAACCTGTCACAATATGGTCATATGGTGACATAACCTGACACAATATGGTCACTGTTATCATACATATTTAGACCTGTTGTGACATATATTGCATTATTTTATGTCTGCTTATGACACCTACATAAGACTGTCAAAACTACACAAGGCAAAACATTCCATTAACACCATAGCCTACGTGTCAACAGTCTGTTTATGTAATACACAGTGCCTTCGGAAAGTAGTCAGACCCCTTACATTTTTCCACATTTTGTTACTTCACAGCCTTATTCTAAAATGGATTAAATCAGTTCTTTACCCCTCACCAATCTACACACAATTCCCCATAATGACAAAGCAAAAACAAGTTTTTAGAAATTTTAGCAAATGTATTTAACAAATAAAAAAATGAAATATCACATTTACGTAAGTATTCAGACCCTTTACTCAGTACTTTGTTGAAGCACCTTTGGCAGTGATTACAGCCTTGAGTCTTCTTGTGTATGATGCTACAAGCTTGGCAAACCTGTATTTAAGGAGTTTCTACCATTCCTCTCTGCAGCTCTATCTGGTTGGATGGGGAGCGTCGCTGCACAGCTATTTTAATTTATCTCCAGAGATGTTTGAACGGGTTCAAGTCCGGGCTCTGGCTGGGCCACTCAAGGACATTCAGAGACTTGTCCTGAAGCCACATCTGTGTTGCCTTCGCTGTGTGCTTAGGGTATTTGTCCTGTTGGAAGGTGAACCTTCGCACCAGTCTGAGGTCCTGAGCGGTCTGGAGCAGGTTTTCATCAAGGACCTCTCTGTACATTGCGCCGTTCATTTTTGCCTCGATCCTGACTAGTCTCGCAGTCCCTGTTGCTGAAAAACATCCCCACAGCATGTAGCTGCCACCACCATGCTTCACTGTACGGATGGTGCCAGGTTTCCTCCAGACGTGACATTTGAGATTCAGGCCAAAGAGTTCAAAGAGCTTCCAAAGAGCTTCATCAGACCAGAGAATCTTGTTTCTCATGGTGTGAGAGTCTTTAGGTGCCTTTTGGCAAACTCCAAGCGGAATGTCATGTGTCTTTTACTGAGGAGTGGCTTCCGTCTGGCCACTCTACCATAAAGGCCTAATTGGTGGAGTGCTGCAGAGATGGTTGTCCTTCTGGAAGGTTCTCCCATCTCCACAGAGAAACTCTATGGCTCTGTCAGAGTGACAGAGGGTTCTTGGTCACCTCCCCGACAAAGGCCCCTCTCCCCCGATTGGGCGGCCAGCTCTACTAAGTGTCTTGGTGGTTCCAAACTTCAATGCAGCAAAAATGTTTGGGTACCGTTCCCCAGATCTGTGCCTCTCGGAGCTCTACGGAAACTTCCTTCAACCTCATGGCTTGGTTATTACTCTGACATGCACTGTGAACTGTGGGACCATATATAGACAGGTGTGTGCCTTTCCAAATCATGTCCAATCAATAGAATTTACCACAGGTGGATTCCAATCAAGTTGTAGAAACATCTAAAGGATGATCAATGGAAACAGGATGCACCTGAGCAAAGGGTCTGAATACTTATGTACATTTTATTTTTTTTAAATATACATTTACTAAGATTTCTAAAAACCTGTTTTCGCTTTGTCATTATGGGGTATTGTGTGTAAATTGCTGAGGATTTTTCTGTAACATATCAAAAATGTGGAAAAAGTCAAGGGGTCTGAATGCTTTCCGAAGGCGCTGTATATATTGTTAAATTGACCATGTTAAATTATCATTGTAATTGCACACACGTTGATGTCAGACATGCACCTGCACCAATGCTCTGTTGCTAATGACTGGGATGAATGCAGGAGCAGTTTTCAGGAGCAGGTCAAGGCACCCTGTTTTTGACTGATGACAGATACAAGGGCCTATACGTGATAGGCCTATCTGGCTTATATGATTATGATGGTCATAATGCTTCTTGACAGTGTTATAAAGTGTATTTTCCTGTAGGTGTCATAACCAGCCATAAAATAACACAATATATTTAAACACAGGTGTAAATAAATGGGTTATGACAGTGTTATGACCATATTATGACAGGTTATGAGAAGTTACGTCAGCTGTTATGACATATTATGACATGGTTATGACCGTGTAATAATGTGTTATGACACTGGATGTCAAGGAAAAGTGTTACCTAGAAACGACTATTGTTTAATTGATACAAAATTAAGGCAATAACATATTGAGAAATCAGACTGTGGACGCTGTACTTTCCTTGTATTATTCAACAGGCAAAAGGCCAATGAGAATTTAGAATGGAGAGTGGTCCTAACTGCACAAACAGATGTGCTTCCTCCTTCTGTTCCCTAGGAGAGTTCAATGGTTCTAAGAGCACAGTGCTTTCCAGTGACAATGGCACTATGGTGACTGCATAATAGTCTATTCAGTTTTTCAAATGGGGTTTTACCGGTAACTGAATATAGAATGGATCTAATATAACTGTAATATTCATGAAATAATCTGCTACTGTGGCCTTCCCCCATTTCAACCCATGATTCTCTGTTTAATTTCTAGGGAATATGATCTTGCACACAGGATGCAACTCAATTAGAGGGAGTGGCTGACCAAGCACTTTATAATAACAACCTGTAATGAAGCATTTATAATGGATTAATAAATTGTTTATTCATCATTTATTCATCATTACTCATGCCAAATATTTTCAGTCTCCTGAGGGGGAATATGTTTTGTCGTGCCCTCTTCACGACTTTCTTGGTGTGCTCGTTAGTTTTTTGGACACCAAGGAACATGAAGCTCTCAATCTGCTCACCTGCAGCCCCGTCGATGAGAATGGGGGCGTGCTCAGTCATCGTTTTCCTGTAGTCCACAATTATCTCCTTTGTCTTGATCACATTGAGGGAGAGGTTGTTGTCCTGGCACCACATGGCCAGGTCTCTGACCTCCTCCCTATAGGCTGTCTCGTTGTTGTCGGTGATCAGGCCTACCACTGTTGTGTCATCGGCAAAATTAATGATGATGTTGGAGTCGTGCCTGGCCATGCAGTCATCAGTGAACAGGGAGTACAGGAGGGGGCTGAGTACGCACCCCTAAGGGGCCCCTGTGTTGAGGATCAGCAGGGCGGATGTGTTGTTACCTACCCTTACCACCTGGGGACAGCACGTCAGGAAGTCCAGGATCCAGTTGCAGAGGGAGGTGTTTAGTCCCAGGGTCCTTAGCTTTTTGATGAGCATTGAGGGCACCATGGTGTTGAACGCTGTGCTGTAGTCAATGAATAGCATTCTCACATAGGTGTTCCTTTTGTCCAGGTGGGAAAGGGCAGTGTGGAGTGCAATAGAGATTGCATCATATGTGGATCTGTTTGGGCAGTAAGCAAATTGGAGTGGGTCTAGGGTTTGATGTGAGCCATGATCAGCCTTTCAAAGCACTTCATGGCTACAGACGTGAGTGCTATGGGTCGGTAGCCATTTAGGCAGGTTACCTAAGTGTTCTTGGGCGCAGGCACTATGGTGGTCTGCTTAAAACATGTTGGTATTACAGACTCGGACAGGGAGAGGTTGAACTTGCCAGTTGGTCATGCTCGCAGTACACGTCCTGGTAATCCATCTAGCCCTGCTGCCTTGTGAATGTTGACCTGTTTAAAGGTCTTACTCACATTGTCTGCGGAGAGCGTGATCACACAGTCTTCCGGAACAGCTGGTGCTCTCATGCATGTTTCAGTGCCATTTGCATCGAAGCAAGCATAGAAGTGGTTTACTCATCTGGTAGGCTCGTGTCACTGGGCAGTTCTCGGCTGTGCTTCCCTTTGTCGTCTGTAATGGTTTGCCAGCTCTGCCACATCAACGAGCGTCAGAGCCGGTGTAGTACGATTCGATCTTAGTCCTGTACTGACGCTTTGCCTGTTTGATGGTTCGCCGGAGGGCATAGCGGGTTTTGTTATAAGCTTCTGGGTTAGAGTCCCGCTCCTTGAAAGCGGCAGCTCTAACCTTTAGCTCAGTGCGGATGTTGACTGTAATCCTCTGCTTCTGGTTGGGGTATGTACGTAATGCTACTGTGGGGATGACGTCATCGATGCAATTATTGATGAAGCCAATGACTGATGTGGTGTACTCCTCAATTGGAGGAATCATTGGAGGAATCCCGGAACATATTCCAGTCTGTGCAAGCAAAACAGTCCTGTAGTTTAGCATCTCCTTCATCTGACCACTTTTTTTATTGATCTAGTCACTGGTGCTTCCTGCTTTAATTTTAGCTTGTAAGCAGGAATCCGGGGGATAGAATTATGGTCAGATTTGCCAAATGGAGGGTGAGGGAGAGCTTTGTATGCGTCTCTGTGTGTGGAGTAAAGGTGGTCCAATTTTTTTCCCCCTCTGGTTGGACATTTAACATCCTGATAGAAATTTGAGTTTTACCAAATTTTCTCTAGTGGATTTCTATTCCTTCATTATCCTTCAGTGTTTGATTTTATTATGGATCCCCATTAGTTCCAGCCAAGGCAGCAGCTACTCTTCCTGGGGTTCAGAAAAAGGAAGACATGTTATATACAATTTAAAAAATATTACAATAAATTTCACAACTGATTTCACAAATCATTAAGTGTGTAAAGTGCTACCAACAATTACTACTGATATGTGACTGAGGTATAAATGTTACTCCAGTTGTTGTTACTCCAGAAATGTCAAAGACTCCAGTCACCCATGTCCTAGACTGTTCTCTCTGCTACTGCACGGCAAGTGGTACCGTAGTGCGAAGTCTAGGTCCAAAAGGCTCCTTAACAGCTTCTACCCCCAAGCCATAAGATTTTTTATTTTATTTAACCTTTATTTAACTAGGCAAGTTGTCACGCCCTGGTCAAAGTATTTTGTGTTTATCTTTATGTATTTGGTCAGGCCAGGGTGTGGCATGGGGTTTTTGTAATTGTGGTGTGTTTGTCTGGTGGTATTGGGATTGTAGCTTAGTGGGTTGTCTAGCAAGGTCTATGGCTGTCTGGAGTGGTTCTCAATCAGAGGCAGGTGCTTATCGTTGTCTCTGATTGGGAACCATATTTAGGCAGCCATATTCTTTGAGTTTGTCGTGGGTGATTGTCCTTAGTGTCCTATGTGTACTCTCTGTTAGTTTGCACCAGTTAGGCTGTTTCGGTTTTGTTTATTGTTTTTGTAAGTTCGTGTTTCTTTGTTGTATTAAACATGGATCGCAATCGACACGCTGCAGTTTGGTCCGACTCTCCTTCATCACCACTAGAAAACCGTTACAGAATCACCCACCACCAACGGACCAAGCGGCGTGTCAACAGGCAGGAGCAGCCGAAAAAGGAGATGCTCACCAAGGATTTCTGGTCATGGGAGGAGATCTTCGACGGGAGAGGACCCTGGGCTAAACCAGGGAGTGTAGCCGCCCAAAGGAGCAACAGGAGAAGAGGCAACAGAGGCAGCAGCAGCAGGAGCAGCAGCAGCTACAGTGGGAGAGGTTGCACCACCTGGAGTTATGGACATGGGAGGAGGAATTGGACGGTAAAGGACCCTGGAATGAGCCTGGAGATTATTGTCGCCCCAAAGCCGAGCTGGAGGCAGCAAAAGCAGAGAGGCGGCATTATGAGGAGCTAGCACGGCAGAGCGGATGGAAGCCCGAGAGTCAGCCCCAAAAATTTCTTGGGGGCTTACAGGGAGTATGGCTATGCCAGGTAGGAGACCTGCGCAAACTCCCTGTGCTTACCGGGGGCTGGAGAGACCGGGCAGGCACCGTGTTATGCTGTGGAGCGCACGGTGTCTCCAGTGCGGGTGCACAGCCCGGTTCGGTATATTCCAGCTCCTCGTATCGGCCGGGCTAGAGTGGGCATCGAGCCAGGTAAGGTTGGGCAGGCTCGGTGCTCAAGAGCTCCAGTGCGCCTGCACGGTCCGGTCTATCCAGTACCACCTCCACACCCCAGCCCTCCGGTAGCAGCTCCCCGCACCAGGCTTCCTGTGCGTGTCCTCGATCCAGTACCACCAGTTCCAGCACCACGCACCAGGCCTTCAGTGTGCCTCGCCTGTTCAGCGCAGCCAGCGCTTTTCTCCTCTCCTGCGCTGCTGGAGTCTCCCGCCTGTTTAACGCAGCCAGAGCCTTCCTCCTCTACAGCGCTGCCGGAGCCTCCCGCCTGTTCAGCGCAGCCAGAGCCTTTCTCCTCTACAGCGCTGCCGGAGCCTCCCGCCTGTTCAGCGCAGCCAGAGCCTTCCTCCTCTACAGCGCTGCCGGAGCCTCCCGCCTGTTTAGCGCAGCCAGAGCCTTTCTCCTCTCCTGCGCTGCCGGAGTCTCACGCCTATCTAGCGCTGTTAGAGCTTTCCTCATCTCCAGCGCTGCCGGAGTCTTCCGCCTGTTTAGCGCAGCCAGAGCCTTCCTCCGACACAGCGCTGCAGGAGTCTCCCGCCTGTTCAGCGCAGCCAGAGCTGCCAGTCTGCATGAAGCAGCCAGAGCTGTCAGTCTGCATGGAGCAGTCAGAGCTGTCAGTCTGCATGGAGCAGCCAGAGCTGTCAGTCTACATGAAGCAGCCCGAGCTGCCAGTCTGCATGAAGCAGCCAGTCTACATGGAGCAGCCAGAGCTGTCAGTCTACATGAAGCAGCCCGAGCTGCCAGTCTGCATGAAGCAGCCAGTCTACATGGAGCAGCCAGAGCTGTCAGTCCGCATGGAGCAGCCAGAGCTGTCAGTCCGCATGGAGCAGCCAGAGCTGTCAGTCTGCATGGAGCAGCCAGAGCTGTCAGTCCGCATGGAGCAGCCAGAGCTGTCAGTCTACATGAAGCAGCCCGAGCTGCCAGTCTGCATGAAGCAGCCAGTCTACATAGAGCAGCCAGAGCTGCCAGTCTGCATGAAGCAGCCAGAGCTGTCAGTCTGCATGGAGCAGTCAGAGCTGTCAGTCTGCATGGAGGAGCCAGAGCTGTCAGTCTACATGAAGCAGCCCGAGCTGCCAGTCTGCATGAAGCAGTCAGTCTACATGGAGCAGCCAGAGCTGTCAGTCCGCATGGAGCAGCCAGAGCTGTCAGTCTACATGAAGCAGCCCGAGCTGCCAGTCTGCATGAAGCAGCCAGTCTACATGGAGCAGCCAGAGCTGTCAGTCTGCATGAAGCAGCCAGAGCTGTCAGTCTGCATGGAGCAGCCAGTCTGCATGGAGCAGCCAGTCTGCACGGAGCTGTCAGTCTGCACGGAGCTGTCAGTCTGCACGGAGCTGTCAGTCTGTAAGGAGCTGCCAGTCTGCAAGGAGCTGCCAGTCTGCAAGGAGCTGCCAGTCAGCACGGAGCCGCCAGAGCGGTCAGTCTGTAAGAAGCCGCCAGAGCTGTCAGCCTATATGGAGCAGCTAGTGCCGCCAGTCTGCCCAGCGCCGCCAGTGCCCCCAGTCTGCCCAGCATCGCCAGTCTGCCCAGCGCCATCAGTCTGCCCAGCATCGCCAGTCTGCCCAGCATCGCCAGTCTGCCCAGCATCGCCAGTCTGCCCAGCACCGCCAGTCTGCCCAGCGTCGTCAGTCTGCCCAGCGTCGTCAGTCTGCCCGGCGTCGTCAGTCTGCCCGGCGCCGCCAGTCTGCCCGGCGTCGCCAGTCTGCCCGGCGTCGCCAGTCTGCCCGGCGCCGCCAGTCTGCCCGGCGCCGCCAGTCTGCCCGGCGCCGCCGGTCTGCCCAGCATCGCCAGTCTGCCAGACTCTTCCAGATCTGCCAGTCAGCCAGACTCTTCCAGATCTGCCAGTCAACCAGACTCTTCCAGATCTGCCAGTCAACCAGACTCTTCCAGATCTGCCAGTCAACCAGACTCTTCCAGATCTGCCAGTCAACCAGACTCTTCCAGATCTGCCAGTCAACCAGACTCTTCCAGATCTGCCAGTCAACCAGACTCTTCCAGATCTGCCAGTCAGCCAGGATCTGCCAGTCAGCCAGGATCTGCTGAAACCACCAGCCAGCCAGGAGCTGGTAGATCTATCTACCTGCCTGAGCTTCCTCTCACTCCTGAGCTTCCTCTCACTCCTGAGCTTCCTCTCACTCCTGAGCTTCCTCTCACTCCTGAGCTTCCTCTCACTCCTGAGCTTTCTCTCACTCCTGAGCTTTCTCTCACTCCTGAGCTTTCTCTCACTCCTGAGCTTTCTCTCACTCCCGAGCTTCCCCTCAGTCCCGAGCTGCCTCGGTCCCGAGCTGTCCTTCAGTCCCGATCTGTTCCTCAGTCCAGTGGGGTTCTGGGTGAGGACTACTAGGCCATGGTCGGCGGCGAGGGTGGACTATCCAGGGACGAAGGGAGAGGGGACTAAGACATTAAAGGAGTGGGGTCCACGTCCCGCGCCGGAGCCGCCACCATGGACAGACGCCCACCCGGACCCTCCCTATTGTTTTGAGGTGCGTTCGGGAGTCCGCACCTTAGGGGGTTCTGTCACGCCCTGGTCAAAGTATTTTGTGTTTATCTTTATGTATTTGGTCAGGCCAGGGTGTGGCATGGGGTTTTTGTAATTGTGGTGTGTTTGTCTTGGGGTTTTGGTGGTGGTATTGGGATTGTAGCTTAGTGGGTTGTCTAGCAAGGTCTATGGCTGTCTGGAGTGGTTCTCAATCAGAGGCAGGTGCTTATCGTTGTCTCTGATTGGGAACCATATTTAGGCAGCCATATTCTTTGAGTTTGTCGTGGGTGATTGTCCTTAGTGTCCTATGTGTACTCTCTGTTAGTTTGCACCAGTTAGGCTGTTTCGGTTTTGTTTATTGTTTTTGTAAGTTCGTGTTTCTTTGTTGTATTAAACATGGATCGCAATCGACACGCTGCAGTTTGGTCCGACTCTCCTTCATCACCACTAGAAAACCGTTACACAAGTCAGTTAAGAACAAATTCTTATTTTCAATTACAGCCTATGAACAGTGGGTTAACTGTCTTGTTCAGGGGCAGAACAACTGATTTTAATATTGTCAGCTCGGGGATTCGATCTTGCAACTTTTCGGTTACTTGTCCAACGCTCTAACCACTCTAGCCACCTGCTGCCCCAATTGCTGAACAATTAATCAAATGTCCACCCGGACTATTTATATTCACCTCCCTGTTGTATTCGGCGCATGTGACAAATAAAAGTTTCTTTGATTTGCAGGTAAAAAATCTTACATGAATAACCTTTACATGCTTCCAGTGTTTCAGTTTTGTAAGGCTTCAAAAAAAAATTCACATTTTGCTTTTTTCGGAATAACTTTTACTGAGCCTTTAAAACTTCTTCGGGATAGGGGGCAGAATTTTCACTTTTGGATAAATAGCGTGCCCAAATTCAACTTGCTACTCATCCCCAGAATATAAGATATGCATATCATTAGTATATTTGGATAGTAACCACTCTGAAGTTTCTAAAACTGTTTGAATAATGTCTGTGAGTATAACACAACTTATGTAGCAGGCAAAACCCCCAAGGACAAACCATTCAGATTTCTTTTTTTTTGAGGTCACTGTCTATTCAATGAGGTTTCATTGGGAAACCAGATTTCGAAGGGACTTGTTTGCAGTTCCTAACCGTTTCCACTGGATGTCACCAGTCTTTAGAAATTGGTTGAGGTTATTCCTTTGTGTAATGAAGAAGTACGGCCATCTTGAACAAGTGTCACATCATGTGTACTGTTTGATAGTTGCGCAAGACCAGAAACCATGCTTGAGTTTGTTGTCTTCCTGTATTGAACACAGATCATCCCGTCTTCAATTTTATCGATTATTTACGTTTATAAATACCTAAAGTTGTATTACAAAAGTAGTTTGAAATGTTTTGGCAAAGTTTACAGGTAACTTTTGAGATATTTTGTAGTGACATGGTCAAGTTGGAACCAGTGTTTTTCTGGATCAAACGCGCAAAATAAATTGACATTTTGGATGTATATGGACGGAATTAATCGAACAAAAGGACCATTTGGATGTTTATGGGGCATATTGGAGTGCCAACAAAAGAAGCTTATCAAAGGTAAGGCATGATTTATATTTTATTTCTGCGTTTTGTGTTGGGCCTGCAGAGTTTAAATATACTACTCTCTTATTGTTTACTGTTGTGCTATCATCAGATAATAGCATCTCATGCTTTCGCCGAAAAGCCTTTTTGAAATCTGACAGGTTGGCTGGATTCACGAGTGTAGCTTTAATTTGGTATCTTACATGTGTGATTTAATAAAAGTTAGATTTTTATAGTACTTTATTTGAATTTGGCCAATGTTTGTCTATGGAGATTGCATGGATGTGTGCTTGATTTTATACATCTGTCAGCAATGGGTATGGCTGAAATAGCCAAATCCACTAATTTGAAGGGGTGTCCACATACTTTTGAATATGTGGTGTAGTTATAAAGTATAAAGAGCCCTCTTTCGATGAGGCCACATAAAAATACTTAACTAATGATTGGTAAAAGGTTTATAAGGTCCTATATAAACACCATATGAAGGAATAGCAATCATTATTTAAATGCTTTAAAAGTTGTTTATAAATGTGTAAATAACTAGCTTACTAACATTAACAGATGTGGGAGTAATGATTAATAAATTATGAATAAACTATTTATTAATCCATTAAATAAATGCTTTATTACAAGGTGTTGATATAAAGTCCTACCCTGTTATTCTCTCGGCTCTCACCACTCAGCTGGTGGAGGTCAGCTTGCTGTTGTCTTTATACAAATGTAGATAACCTGTGACATTATTCCATAGTGGGGATTAAACCCAGATTATAACAACTGAAAATTAATAAGGTTTATGTGGATTTCAGCTTGATGGTGATTTGGTGTCACGTACAAAGGGACAGAGTGTACGACCCTGGCTAAAACCTCTATTAAAGTATACCTCCTGCCACTCCCACCCCTCCTCTCCAGGTCATCCACCTCTATTTCCATCTCTCTCCCCTCCATCCCCTCTACCTGGCTCGTCGTGACCTCTTGACACCTACGGCTGAAACTGGCTGAAACCTTTTGATCTGTGAGAGGCTGGACCATACCCCATACCCCAACTCCAGCTGTTCAGTATTACAGTGCCTTTGGAAAGTATTCAGACCCCTTGACTTTTTCCACATTTTGTTACGTTACAGACTTTTTCTCAAATGGATTCAATTAATCTTTTTCTTCAGCAATCTACACACAATAATAATGAAAAAGTGAAAACAGGTTTTTAGACATTTTTGCAAATGTATAAAAAATAACTTAATATTTATTTGCTATGAGACTAAAAATGTATCTCAGATACATCCTTGAGCTGTATCTACAACTTGATTGAATTTTTAAATGGAAGATTTTGGAACCACCAAGACCCTTCCTAGAGCTGGTCGCTCAGCCAAACTGAGAAATCTGGGGAGAGGGGCCTTGGTCAGGGAGGTGACCAAGAACCTGATGGTCACTCTGAAAAAGCTCCAGAGTTCTTCCGTGGAGATGGGAGAACCTTCCAGAAGGACAACCATCTCTGCAGCACTCCACTAATCAGGCCTTTATTGTAGAGAAAACAGACGGAAGCCACTCCTCAATAAAAGGCACATGATAGCCAAGATTTTGCCAAAAGGCACCTAAAGACTCAGACCATGAGAAACAAGATTCTCTGGTCTGATGAAACCAAGATTGAACTCTTTGGCCTGAATGCCAAGAGTCACATCTGGAGGAAACTATGGTGAAGCATGGTGGTGGCAACATCATGCTGTGGGGATGTTTTTCAGCGGCAGGGACTGTGAGAATAGTCAGGATCGGGGCAAAGATGAACGGAGTAAAGTACGCAGAGATTCTTGATGAAAATCTGCTTCTGAGCGCTTAGGACCTCAGACTGCTGTGAAGGTTCACTTTCCAACAGGACAATGACCCTAAGCACACAACCAAGACAATGCACGAGTGGCTTTGGGACAAGTCTCTGAATGTCCTTGAATGGCCCAGCCAGAGTCCGGACTTGAACCCGATCTAACATATCTAGAGAGACCTGAAAAATCCCCATCCAACCTGAGAGGATCTGGGGAGAAGAATGGGAGAAACTCCCCAAATACAGGTGTGCCAAGCTTGTAGCGTCATATGCAAGAAGACTCAAGGCTGTAATCACTGCCAAAGGTGCTTCAAGTAAGTACTGAGTAGAGGGTCTGACTACTTATGTAAATGTGATATTTAAGTTTTTCATTTTTGAAATAAATTTGCAAAAAAAAAATCGCATATGTTTTGGATTTGTCATTATGGGGTATTGTGTGTAGATTTTAGAATAAAGCTGTAACGTAACAAAATGTGGAAACAGTCTGAAAACTTTACCAAGGCACCATATATCCCTCGATGTTGTGTATTAACTCTTACACTGTCTGGGGAAAAACACACTCAATCTTTAAGGGTAGATTCTTGGAACTAGAGCAAAGCATGTTTTAGGACAGTATGTTGATCTTTCAAATACATATGAGCAGGCATGGAATTTGCCCTAACATGGGCTTTATCTGCTGTATATCTTATATGACAGTGTTCTCAACACAGCCCACACCCTCTTCACACACCCTCTATGGATGGACATCCCCATGGGCTAGCTGTCACAACATTACAGGATGATTTAAATTATATATTCAATGTCCTTTGTGGTTTTTCTACCGAGAAAATGTTTCTTGAGGTTTCCAAATTCGGCGCACTTTATAGCTCCGATTGGGACTGATGGGAGAACGACAACTCTGTCTTCATCACAGATGGGCTGGCTTTCACCCACACTGCAAGTGTCAAAATCCATTCCCATCTACTGTGTCTGGCCACAGAACTAAATAAATACCACTCAGTGCTCTATGTGAAGTATGCCACATTGTGTGATTTATTGAGAGAGAAAGAGAGAACATTGTATGGAAACTGAAAGCACTCTGTTATACCTTTGTGTGGTATTTGTGAAGAAGATTTCCACGGTTGTTGGAGATGATTTATTTTCTCTGAGTGCTATCAGATGTATGATTTCACCCTACCTCTGGAAGCAATGAACCCTCGACATGCAGCACTCTTGGGGCCCGAGGATAACAATTTCTGATGCAGAAATCAATACTCCTTTCTCTAACGGAGGCTCTTCAGTGTTGCAGCACTCATGTGACATCCACCATCCCATTAGTTTGAAATAAAATATTGGCATTGCAATTTGTGTGAAAGGAGTCCACTAAACTACACTAGCTCATTAAATGTGTAGGCACATTCTCTCATGTCTCTCTCAGTCTCTGAGCGTAATGGTCTTTATAGTGAACATAGTGTTATTCACAGTGGTTTTAACTCTCCTACAGCTACCTATACAGCAGCAGCTTCAGTAGCAATAGAGAGACTCTTCCTTGATTAGCATTCTGCCAACTAAACCAATCAACTATGGTTTTGGCTACCGTGAGGATTAGGTGTTTTAATCGCACAAGAGCCCTATACTACGAATCCGGTTTTCAAGTTACAAGTTTAAATGTCAAGTGCACAAGTACAGTGAAATGCCTTTCTTTCCAGCTCTAAACCCAACAATGCAGTAATCAATATATGATTTAAATGTAACACTAAAAATAACACAAGGTAGAACAAAAACACACAATAAATAGAAATAAGAAGAACACAAGTAAGTAAGAAGCTATACTGTATATATACAGGCTCAGTTCCAATACCATAAGGTGCAGGGATACTGCGGAGGTAGACGTAGATATGTATAAGGGTAAGCATACTATATATAGGCTTAGTTCCAATACCATAAGGTGCAGGGATACTGGAGTGATAGAGGTAGATACATATAGGGGTAAGATGACTAGGCATCTGGATGTATGATAAACAGAGTAGCAGCAGTGTAAATGAAGATTGTACTTGAGTGTGTGCGTGTGTTTAAAGTCAGTACAATGTTTATGCATGTTATGTATGTGTTGGAGTGTCAGTGTGCGTGAGTGTGTCAAGTCCTGTGAAATAAATACAAGGGTCAACTCAGATAGTCCGTGTAGCAATTTTGTTAGCTATTTAGCAGTTGTATGGCTTGGGGATAGAACCTGTTCAAGAGCCCGTTGGTGTTAGACTTGATGTACTGTTTCTGCAGTGCTGATGCCATTCCAAGCAGTGATGCAACCAGTCAAGATGTTCTCAATGGTGCAGCTGTATAACTTTTTGAGGATTTGAGGGCTCATGCCAAACTTTTTTAACCTCCTGAGGGGGAAGAGGTGTTTGAGTTACCGAGGTAACTTTGGTCAACTCTGAGTTCAACTCCCAAGTGGTGCAGAGGTCTAAGGCACTGCATCTCAGTGCTAGAGGCTGTATCACATTTGGCCATGATTGGGAGTCCCGTAGGGTAGTGCACAATTGGCCCAGTGTCATCCGGTGTAGGCCGTCATTGTAAATAAAAATGTGTTCTTAACTGACTTGCCTAGTTAAATAAATAAAAACTTGGGATAACTGATACCCAGTGGTGTAGTGGTGCCTGGAGAAGTAAGTGTACTCTAATTTTGCAAATGCTTTTCCAAATGGCCTGAAGGAAAGGTGCCCTGTGTGAAGAATGCTGTTTTCCTAATGTTTGAGTTGTCCTATAGGTTTTTTAAAAGTTTTGACTCTCTCAAAAAATGTTGGTCTGGAAAAAATAAAAATAAAATATTTTGGGGAGTTTGTAGTTGCCCTCTAATTCAATTGTGTACCTAGTAAGATACCATTTGGATAGCAGTGTTTCTGTACTACAATGTAGGTCTACAGTGTGATGGCAGAGTTTGTAAAACAAATGCCATCCTGACTGATACAAATCATCATGATATCATTGTCAATTGTCAATATTTAACTGGGAAGGCTTTTTGGAAAAGTCTTTAGAAATCTTAATTCCAACAGTGCATGATGACTGAAATGCACATAGTAAAGATTCAACCAAGACTTAAGTTCGGTGTAAAATAGTAAATAGCGACTAATTCTCAGAGAGTTTTGAATTGTCAAGAGGAGTTAAACAAGGTTGTCCACTGTCACCATATCTATTCGTTATGGCCATCGAAATGCTAGCTGTTAAAATCAGATCAAATAACAACATTAGAGGATTAGAAATACAAGGCTTAAAAACAAAAATGTCCATGTATGCCGATGAATCAAGTTTTACATTAGGACCACAAGCTAGATCCCTGCAATGTCTCATTGAAGATCTAGATAACTTTTTTTGACTCTCTGGACTAAAACTTAATTATGATAAGTGTACAATATTAAGTATTGGATCTTTAAAAAATACTACTTTTACACTACCCTGCAGTTTACCTATAAAATGAGCTGACGGTGAAGTAGACATACAGTACTTGGTATACATATCACAAATTATATAAATGAGCTCTCCTCAATGAATTTCAATAGAAAACTTAGACAAGATCCTGCAACTATGGAGTGGTAAATACCTGTCTATTTATGGAAAACTTGCCCTGATTAACTTCTTAGTCATATCTCAGTTTACTCACCTACTTATGGCGCTGCCTACTCCCGCTGATTCATTTTTCAAATCATATGAGCAAAGAATATTTCACTTCATCTGGTAAACCAGACAAGATCAAGTGTGCCTACTGTATCTATATAATGAATATGAATTGAGTAGGTTGACATTATTAAATATAAAAGCACTAAACCTCTCTCTACAAGCTTCACTTATCCAAACGTTTTACTTGAGAGACCTGTATGTCACAACTTCCACCGAAGGTGGCTCCTCTCCCTGTTCCGGTGGCGCTCGGCGGTTGTCGTCGCCGGCCTACTAGCTGCCACCGATCCCTTTTCCTTTTCTGTTTGGTTTTGTCTGTCTTGTTTTCACCTGTGTCTATTTTAGTTAATTAGTGGGGTATTTAATCTCGACCTACCTGCTAGGTTTTGTGCAGGATTGTTTGTATTACTGTCGTTGGCTTGGGTTGCGTTTTTTTACTGTTTAGCAGGTGTATTTTCAATGGACGGTTTTGCCCGCACGTTAGTTTAGCAGAGGAATGTTTCCTCCGTTTTGTTTACTAGACTGTGTTCTTGTGGCTACGTTTGTGGTCCTGTACCTGTTGTGTTGGTGGACAGCAATAAAACGCCCTCATTGGATATTCTTCCTCTCCTGCGCCAGACTACACACCCACCTCTCCTAGGGAGATTCTGACACTGTATTTATGGGAAAGGGTATTTTGTTTTTAAATTATATTGTAAATTGGAATGGTAGAGTTATGTCCTTCATGGAGTTATCAGAATTGCATGGGAAGGTCTGCTCAATCCAAGATTACAACCAATTGATTACAGCATTACCCCAAAAATGGAGGAGGCAGGTGGCAGCAGGAGGAGGTAGGAAACTGGTCTGTCTGCCCAATTTAAAGTATCAAAACTGTCAGAGGAATATAATAACACAAATAGGAAAGTATACCAGTTTCATTGGAGAACCAGGATGTTGACAGCTCTGCCATACAGATTGCAAAATATATGGAAAGAGATTGTTGATGTACCGATTCCATGGTACAGGGTGTATGAGTTGATACATAAAACGACGCAAGATTCAAGACTTCGTGCTTTTCAGCTAAAATGATAACATAGAATTCTTGCCACCAACAAAATGTGGAATATTTGGGGCATTCAAACATTGCAGCTCTGCAGATTTTGTTGCGAGAATACAGAATCAATAGACCATTAGTTTTGGTATTGCCTTCAGGTAGCCTGTTTCTGGTCTCAGGTTCAGGAATGGCTGAAAATGCATAACATTGATCTAAAATTGACCCTAGAAATAGTACTGTTGAGAGATCTAATCTAATATTGGAGGGCTGGGGGCCTGGGGGTTGGGAGCTTGGGCCAGTGGCCGATGGATCGCTGGTTCGGGTCCCAGTTTTTGACCTTGTGGGAGATCTGTCGACGTCCCCTTGAGCAACCCTGGTTGCTTCTGTGTGTCACTCTGGATGTCTGTTTGATGACTAATGTGATGAGGTTGTTCAATATTTTCTTTTTTTAAATACCTGCCCACTGGGCACAGACCAACATCTAGCTTTGATTTACATTTGGTTGAGTTGTCAACTCATGTGAAATTAACAACAAATGTCACAAATATCATTGGATTTAGTCCAAACCCTAACCAGGATGACGCAGTGCCAATTGTGCGCCGCCCTATGGGCAAACAAATTTATTGAAATTTAAATGCAGAAATGTCTAATTTACATACGTTTTCACACCCCTGAGTAAATACTTTGTAGAAGCACCTTTGGCAGCAATTACAGCTGTGAGTCTTTATGGGTAAATCTCTAAGAGCTTCCCACAACTGGATTATGCCACATTTGCCCATATTTTTTTACAAAAATCTTCAAGCTCTGTCAAATTGTTTGTTGATCAATGCTAGACAACCATTTTCACATCTTGCCATAGATTTTCAAGTAGATTTATGTCAAAACTGTAACTTCGGTCACTCAGGAACATTCACTGTCTTCTTGGTAAGTCCAGTGTAGATTTGGCCTTGTGTTTAAGTTTATTGTCCTGCGGGTGTCTGGTGGAAAGCAACCAGGTTTTTCTCTTTGCCTGTGCTTAGCTCCATTACGTTTCTTTTTTTTATCTTAAAAAACTCCCCAGTCCTTAACATGATGCAGCCACCATGCATGTTTTGGAATATTTGTTTTCTGTACAGGCCTATTTTTTTCAATCTGTCATTTAGTTAGTATTGTGGAGTAACTACAATAATGTTGAGCCATATTCAGTTTTCTCCTATCCCAGCCATTAAACTCTGTTAACTGTTTAACTGTTTTAAAGTCACCTTTGGCCTCATGGTAAAATCCCTGAGTGGTTTCCTTTCTTTCCACCAACTGAGTTAGGAAGGACACATGTATCTGCGTAGTGACTGGGTGTATCGATGCACCATCCGAAGTGTAATTAATAACTTCACCATGGTCAAAGGGATATTCAATGTCTGCTTTGCTGGGCATTGGAAGACTTCCCTAGTTTTTGTGGTTGAATCTCTGTTTGAAATTCACTACTCTGCTGAGGAACCTTACAGATAACTAACTGTATATGTGAGGTACAGAGATGAGGTAGTCATTCAAAAAGCATGTTAAACATTATTATTGGACACAGATTGAGTCCATTAAACTTATTATGTAACTTGTTAAGCAATTATTTTCTCCTGAAATTATTTAGAACTGCCATAACAAAGAGTTGACTGACTCAAGACATTTCAGCTTTTCATTTAGAATTCATAAATATATATATATTCAGGCTATAACAGAACAACATGTGGAAAAGTCTAGAGGTGTGAATACTTTCTGAAGGCACTGTATATACTGAACCATTCAAAAGTTTGGACACACCTGCTCATTCAAGGGGGTTTCTTTATTTTGACTATTTTCTAAGCATACATAGAATAATGGACATCAAAACTATGAAAGCTTTGCACACTCTTGGCATTCTCTCAACCAGCTTCATGCGATAGTCACCTTGAATGCATTTCAATGAACAGGTGCCCTATTTGACCAAGTCTATATTATGTCAAGACCAGCTCAAATAAGAAAAGAGATCAGTCAGTCAATCTGGAAAATTTCAAGAATTTTGAACGTTTCTTCAAGTGCAGTGGCAAAAACCATCAAGCTCTATGATGAAACTGGCTCTCATGAGGACAGCCACAGGAAAGAAAGACCCAGAATTACCTCTGCTGCAGAAGATACATTCATTGAAGTTACCAGCCCCAGAAACTGCAGCCCAAATAAATGCTTATGTGTGCAAAGCTGTCATCAAGGTAAAGGGTGGCTACTTTGAAGAATATCAAATATAAAATCTATTTTGATTTGTTTAACACTTTTTTGGTTACTACATGATTCCATATGTGTTATTTCATAGTTTTGATGTCTTCACTATTATTCTACAATGTAGAAAATAGTAAAAATAAAGAAAAACCCTTGAATGAGTAGGTGCGTCCTAACTTTTTGACTGGTACTGTATATATGTATGTATATATACTGTGCATATACAGTATAACCATTTTGTCAGGTTTGTGTCTCCAGGTGTTCGAACAAGCCTCAGCAACAATCATTAGATGTGTGAAATTGTCACCTCCATTGTTTCCCTCTGATGTCTTTACAATACAATGCCAAGAAACCAAACTCATAAGAACAAGCTGCATGCCCACTCTGCCTGTCCCGGACCCTGAGCCTGCCTGCCGTTCTGTTCCTTTGTCCCACCTCCACATTATTGACCTCTGCCTACCCTGACCCTGAGCCTGCCTGCCTGCCGTCCGGTACCTTTGCTCCACCTCTGGATTACTGAACTCTGCCTACCCTGACCCTGAGCCTGCCTGCCGTCCGGTACCTTTGCTCCACCTCTGGATTACTGAACTCTGCCTGTCCCTGACCCTGAGCCTGCCTGCCTTGACCTGTTGTTTGTCTGCCCCTGGTGTTACAATAAACATTGTTACTTCACACTGTCTGCACTTGGGTCTTACCTTGATTCGTGATAAATTAGGCAAGTCAGTTAAGAACAAATTCTTATTTACAATGACGGCCTACCCCGGCCAAACCCTCAATTCTGCTTACATCACAATGTACCACAATAAACATAAAAGTTCAAATACAGAGACCATTGAATGCTTTTGAAGTGACAGGTTGACGGGAAATCTGCATCTCTGCTGCGCTGTATCAGCACCATGGACAGCGCCCTACTCACTAAAGCAAGGCTCTTTTGACACTGAAAATACAAGTCATTGTGCCATTCCATTCCTTAGGCAGTGGCAGACTTATTTGTTTAATAATACATACATTGCTGTTATATTGCCTTCCTTCTCCGCTCGAGGCCACCCGATATGCACTATTATAGCGGTTGTGAGAAACGGATTGGTTTCTGTTTTCTTCCTTCAAATTCGGTCCTAGCTTTTGAACGGTTAGGGCTATTAGCTATTACAACATGCCTGAAAGCTATGACTGTCAGAAACATGTATATTTCCCTCTACTACACTCACAAGCGGCACAGGACACATTAGAAGGAACTGTGACAAAATGATCCAGATATATTTTTTCCCACAGGGACATACAACTAACCCCCCTCTGTTCAGCTATCAATTCAGAAAACAGTCACTGTCAGTATAATTAATGCCAGTAGGCTTGAAATTGAAGGAGCTTGGATTTTACTCAGTGGAAAAATTAGAATGTAGAGTGTCTATGTATAATTGATCTCATTAATGTCTCTGTTCTGTTGCTTCCTTGCTGCCTGTGAATGGTTTCACACCAACAAAATGAAACTATCAGTGTTTTCAAGTCATCAATTACAGTGCAATATGTAACTTGCTATATCACATTGTCATACAAAGGTGCCATAAATAACTCTATACAGGTTTCAGTATAAATGAACCCTTGTGTGGTGTTCATGTTTTTGTTATTCACCCAATGTTCACCGGTCTGATGGACCCACAACATTATTGGATTTTTAAAACAATACAGCCATAACAATTTATGTAAAAATACTTCATACTTAGATGTTTACTGATATCAATTACAAGCAATATAGACAACATACATGGTTAATATTTGACATTTACCTCTGCAAGATCACATTTATCAATTAAAGCGCTATTAGTTTATTTTATTTTATATATATTATCAAATGTTATCTTTGAAAACAAAAATCGATTATAATCAAGACATGGGTGCAATAAATCATGTTCATCTTGAACAAATATATATGAAACAAGGTTTTCCTCACCTCTGATGTTTATTGCTTTGAACTGAACAAATTGGAAGGACACATTTTACATAGAGGATGAGCCCAATTGAACACAAATTAAGGCTGGTTTACACACCACATGAGGGACAGAGTTTTGCTGTGTGTGTGTTGAAAATGTATTTCTTGCACTTGATGCATGTATACTGTGCCTTGCTGCCCTTCTTGGGTCCACACACATCGCAGAGCTTCTTCTTGTTGCTACCGGCTACAATCTAGAATGAGGAAAACACTAAGTTCAGGAATTTTACTAACATCTCACTCACATGTATAGTTACAGGAGGCCAAGGTAGGAGAGTCAGACACACACACATGCAACAACATCACTCACACTTACTTCCGGTATTGGAGCTGTTGGTTCTGTGGGTCTCTCTCCAAAAAACATCTTCCCTCGAAATTAGTGCAGTCCAGAATGATTTTCTGGATGGTGTCTGAGATTAACATTTCAAAAGAAGACTTTATGTCCTGTACATGAGTAACCGCCATCCGTGTCGGCCCTGGTTGCATCCTCATCACATTGGCAGCCAATTTGTGGTGGCTCATTCCTTGGGCAAGAAGACCATTCAATTTCACAATTTTTTGACATCCATATTTCTCCTCCTGCAGGTTGCTGATGATCTGGTTGCTGACGAGCCTGGGGCTGGTTGCTGACGGGCTGGTCCTGGGGCTGGCTGCTGACGGACTGGTCCTGGGCCTGGTTGCTGATGGGCTGGTCCTGGGGCTGGCTGAGGGTCAATCTCATCCTCTTCTTCTAACTCACTGTCAGACTCCGAATTGACAGAGACATGATCCTCATATTTGGAAAATTCTTCATTTTTCGCTCCTTCCACAATTTTCTCCTACACAAACACTTTTCCACAATGTTATTACCCTCAAGTCCAGTGGCCTTGAACACCACATATGTTATGTAAATGTGTAGGGGGGTACACAGTGCACACTCAATGTAAATGTGTAGGGGGTGTACAGTGCACACTCAATGTAAATGTGTAGGGGGTGTACAGTGCACACTCAATGTAAATGTGTAGGGGGTGTACAGTGCACACTCAATGTAAATGTGTAGGGGGGTGCACAGTGCACACTCAATGTAAATGTGTAGGGGGTGTACAGTGCACACACTCAATGTAAATGTGTAAGGGGTGTACAGTGCACACTCAATGTAAATGTGTAGGGGGTGTACAGTGCACACTCAATGTAAATGTGTAGGGGGTGTACAGTGCACACTCAATGTAAATGTGTAGGGGTGTACAGTGCACACTCAATATAAATGTGTAGGGGGTGTACAGTGCACACTCAATGTAAATGTGTAGGGGGTGTACAGTGCACACTCAATGTAAATGTGTAGGGGGTGTACAGTGCACACTCAATGTAAATGTGTAGGGGGTGTACAGTGCACACTCAATGTAAATGTGTAGGGGGTGTACAGTGCACACTCAATGTAAATGTGTAGGGGGTGCACAGTGCACACTCAATGTAAATGTGTAGGGGGTAAATGTGTACAGTGTGACAGTGTGAACTCAATGTAAATGTGTAGGGGGTACAGTGTGAACTCAATGTAAATGTGTAGGGGTGTACAGTGCACACTGTACAGTGCACACTCAATGTAAATGTGTAGGGGGTGTACAGTGCACACTCAATGTAAATGTGTAGGGGTGTACAGTGCACACTCAATGTAAATGTGTAGGGGTGTACAGTGCACACTCAATGTAAATGTGTAGGGGGTGTACAGTGCACACTCAATGTAAATGTGTAGGGGTGTACAGTGTGACACTCAATGTAAATGTGTAGGGGGTGTACAGTGTGAACTCAATGTAAATGTGTAGGGGGTGTACAGTGTGAACTCAATGTAAATGTGTAGGGGGTGTACAGTGCACACTCAATGTAAATGTGTAGGGGGTGCACAGTGTGAACTCAATGTAAATGTGTAGGGGGTGTGTACAGTGTGAACTCAATGTAAATGTGTAGGGGGTGTAAAACTCAATGTAAATGTGGGGGTGTAGGGTACAGTGTGAACTCAATGTAAATGTGTAGGGGGTGTACAGTGTGAACTCAATGTAAATGTGTAGGGGGTGTACAGTGTGAACTCAATGTAAATGTGTAGGGGGTGTACAGTGTGAACTCAATGTAAATGTGTAGGGGGTGTACAGTGTGAACTCAATGTAAATGTGTAGGGGGTGTACAGTGTGAACTCAATGTAAATGTGTAGGGGGTGTACAGTGTGAACTCAATGTAAATGTGTAGGGGTACAGTGTGAACTCAATGTAAATGTGTAGGGGTGTACAGTGTGAACAGTGTACAGTGTGACTCAATGTAAATGTGTAGGGGGTGTACAGTGCACACTCAATGTAAATGTGTAGGGGGTGTACAGTGCACACTCAATGTAAATGTGTAGGGTTGTACAGTGTGAACTCAATGTAAATGTGTAGGGGGTGTACAGTGCACACTTAATGTAAATGTGTAGGGGGTGTACAGTGCACACTCAATGTAAATGTGTAGGGGGTGTACAGTGCACACTCAATGTAAATGTGTAGGGGGTGTACAGTGCACACTCAATGTAAATGTGTAGGGGGTGTACAGTGCACACTCAATGTAAATGTGTAGGGGGTGTACAGTGCACACTCAATGTAAATGTGTAGGGGGTGTACAGTGTGAACTCAATGTAAATGTGTAGGGGGTGTACAGTGCACAATGTAAATGTGTAGGGGGTCTCAATGTAAATGTGTAGGGGTGTACAGTGAACTCAATGTGTGTAACAGTGCACACTCAATGTAAATGTGTAGGGGTGTACAGTGCACACTCAATGTAAATGTGTAGGGGTGTACAGTGCACACTCAATGTAAATGTGTAGGGGGTGTGTGACAGTGTGTACACTCAATGTAAATGTGTAGTGGGGTGTACAGTGCACACTCAATGTAAATGTGTAGGGGTGTGCACTCAATATAAATGTGTAGGGGGTGTACAGGCACACTCAATGTAAATGTGTAGGGGGTGTACAGTGCACACTCAATGTAAATGTGTAGGGGGTGTACAGTGCACACTCAATGTAAATGTGTAGGGGTGTACAGTGTGAACTCAATGTAAATGTGTAGGGGGTGTACAGTGCACACTCAATGTAAATGTGTAGGGGGTGTACAGTGCACACTCAATGTAAATGTGTAGGGGTGTACAGTGCACAAATGTGTAGGGGGTGTACTGTGAACTCAATGTAAATGTGTAGGGGGTGTACAGTGTGAACTCAATGTAAATGTGTAGGGGGTGTACAGTGTGAACTCAATGTAAATGTGTAGGGGGTGTACAGTGCACACTCAATGTAAATGTGTAGGGGGGTGTACAGTGTGAACTCAATGTAAATGTGTAGGGGGTGTACAGTGTGAACTCAATGTAAATGTGTAGGGGGTGTACAGTGTGAACTCAATGTAAATGTGTAGGGGGTGTACAGTGTGAACTCAATGTAAATGTGTGTGAGGGTAGGGGGTGTACAGTGTGAACTCAATGTAAATGTGTAGGGGGTGTACAGTGTGAACTCAATGTAAATGTGTAGGGGTGTACAGTGTGAACTCAATGTAAATGTGTAGGGGGTGTACAGTGTGAACTCAATGTAAATGTGTAGGGGGTGTACAGTGTGAACTCAATGTAAATGTGTAGGGGGTGTACAGTGCACACTCAATGTAAATGTGTAGGGGGTGTACAGTGTGAACTCAATGTAAATGTGTAGGGGGTGTACAGTGTGAACTCAATGTAAATGTGTAGGGGGTGTACAGTGTGAACTGTAAAATGTAAATGTGTAGGGGGTGTACAGTGTGAACTCAATGTAAATGTGTAGGGGGTGTACAGTGTGAACTCAATGTAAATGTGTAGGGGGTACAGTGTCACAGTGTGAACTCAATGTAAATGTGTAGGGGGTGTACAGTGTGAACTCAATGTAAATGTGTAGGGGGTGTACAGTGTAAACTCAATGTAAATGTGTAGTGGGGGTGTACAGTGTGTAGGGGTGTACAGTGTGAACTCAATGTAAATGTGTAGGGGGTGTACAGTGTGAACTCAATGTAAATGTGTAGGGGGTGTACAGTGTGAACTCAATGTAAATGTGTAGGGGTGTACAGTGTGAACTCAATGTAAATGTGTAGGGGGTAAATGTGTACAGTGTGAACTCAATGTAAATGTGTAGGGGGTGTACAGTGTGAACTCAATGTAAATGTGTAGGGGGTGTCAATGTAAATGTGTAGGGGGTGTACAGTGTGAACTCAATGTAAATGTGTAGGGGTACAGTGTGAACTGTAATGTGTGAACTCACTCAATGTAAATGTGTAGGGGGTGTACAGTGTGAACTCAATGTAAATGTGTAGGGGGTGTACAGTGTGAACTCAATGTAAATGTGTAGGGGGTGTACAGTGTGAACTCAATGTAAATGTGTAGGGGGTGTACAGTGTGAACTCAATGTAAATGTGTAGGGGGTGTACAGTGTGAACTCAATGTAAATGTGTAGGGGGTGTACAGTGTGAACTCAATGTAAATGTGTAGGGGGTGTACAGTGTGAACTCAATGTAAATGTGTAGGGGGTGTGAACTCAATGTAAGTGTGAACTCAATGTAAATGTGTAGGGGGTGTACAGTGTGAACTCAATGTAAATGTGTAGGGGGTGTCAATGTAAATGTGTAGTGTACAGTGAACTCAATGTAAATGTGTAGGGGGTGTACAGTGTGAACTCAATGTAAATGTGTAGGGGGTGTACAGTGTGAACTCAATGTAAATGTGTAGGGGGTGTACAGTGTGAACTCAATGTAAATGTGTAGGGGTGTACAGTGTGAACTCAATGTAAATGTGTAGGGGGTGTAATGTAAATGTGAACTCAATGTAAATGTGTAGGGGTGTACAGTGTGTCAATGTAAATGTGTAGGGGTGTACACTCAATGTAAATGTGTAGGGGGTGTACAGTGTGAACTCAATGTAAATGTGTAGGGGGTACACAGTGCACACTCAAATGTAAATGTGTCAATGTAAATGGGTGTACAGTGTGAACTCAATGTAAATGTGTAGGGGGTGTACAGTGTGAACTCAATGTAAATGTGTAGGGGGTGTACAGTGCACACTCAATGTAAATGTGTAGGGGGTGTACAGTGCACACTCAATGTAAATGTGTAGGGGTGTACAGTGCACACTCAATGTAAATGTGTAGGGGGTGTACAGTGCACACTCAATGTAAATGTGTAGGGGGTGTACAGTGCACACTCAATGTAAATGTGTAGGGGGTGTACAGTGCACACTCAATGTAAATGTGTAGGGGGTGTGTACAGTGCACACTCAATGTAAATGTGTAGGGGGTGTACAGTGTGAACTCAATGTAAATGTGTAGGGGTGTACAGTGTGAACTCAATGTAAATGTGTAGGGGTGTACTCAGTGTGAACTCAATGTAAATGTGTAGGTGTAGGGGTGTACAGTGTACAGTGCACACTCAATGTAAATGTGTAGTGGGGGGTGTACAGTGCACACTCAATGTAAATGTGTAGGGGGTGTACAGTGCACACTCAATGTAAATGTGTAGGGGGTGTACAGTGCACACTCAATGTAAATGTGTAGGGGGTGTACAGTGCACACTCAATGTAAATGTGTAGGGGGTGTACAGTGCACACTCAATGTAAATGTGTAGGGGGTGTGTGTGACAGTGCACACTCAATGTAAATGTGTAGGGGTGTACAGTGCACACTCAATGTAAATGTGTAGGGGGTGTACAGTGCACACTCAATGTAAATGTGTGTAAATGGGGGGGTGTACAGTGCACACTCAATGTAAATGTGTAGGGGGTGTACAGTGCACACTCAATGTAAATGTGTAGGGGGTGTACAGTGCACACTCAATGTAAATGTGTAGGGGTGGGGTAAATGTGTAGGGGGTGTACAGTGCACACTCAATGTAAATGTGTAGGGGGTGTACAGTGCACACTCAATGTAAATGTGTAGGGGGTGTACAGTGCACACTCAATGTAAATGTGTAGGGGGTACAGTGTACAGTGTGTACACTCAATGTAAATGTGTAGGGGGTACAGTGTGAACTGTAAATGTGTAGTGTGAACTCAATGTAAATGTGTAGGGGGTGTACAGTGTGAACTCAATGTAAATGTGTAGGGGGTACAGTGTAATGTAAATGTGTGTAACTCAATGTAAATGTGTAGGGGGTGTACAGTGTACAGTGTGAACTCAATGTAAATGTGTAGGGGTGTACAGTGTGAACTCAATGTAAATGTGTAGGGGGTGTACAGTGCACACTCAATGTAAATGTGTAGGGGGTGTACAGTGCACACTCAATGTAAATGTGTAGGGGGTGTACAGTGCACACTCAATGTAAATGTGTAGGGGGTGTACAGTGCACACTCAATGTAAATGTGTAGGGGGTGTACAGTGTGACACTCAATGTAAATGTGTAGGGGGTGTACAGTGCACACTCAATGTAAATGTGTAGGGGGTGTACAGTGCACACTCAATGTAAATGTGTAGGGGGTGTGTACAGTGTGAACTCAATGTAAATGTGTAGGGGGTGTACAGTGTGAACTCAATGTAAATGTGTAGGGGTGTACAGTGTGAACTCAATGTAAATGTGTAGGGGGTGTACAGTGTGTAGGGGGTGTACACTCAATGTAAATGTGTAGGGGGTGTACAGTGTGAACTGTGAACTTGTAAATGTGTAGGGGGTGTACAGTGTGAACTCAATGTAAATGTGTAGGGGGTGTACAGTGCACACTCAATGTAAATGTGTAGGGGGTGTACAGTGTGAACTCAATGTAAATGTGTAGGGGGTGTACAGTGCAATGTAAATGTGTAGGGGGTGTACACTGAATGTAAATGTGTAGGGGGTGTACAGTGTGAACTCAATGTAAATGTGTAGGGGGTGTACAGTGCACACTCAATGTAAATGTGTAGGGGGTGTACAGTGCACACTCAATGTAAATGTATTCTTTTACATGTTCTTCACAGAAAAGGCCAATGAGTCTCAGGTTGAAAAAAGTATTAATTGTGTCATTTTTCTTTTAGTAAACATTGAAAATGGGTCCCACAAACCTGAACACCCCACAAGGGTGTGTTGTTTAGAGCAAGATATCCATTCAGTTATGATGTGGAGAGAAAATGGCACAATTTCATGTCAGCAAATTCACATGGCTGTGAACAGACGTATCCGTTTTGGTAGGTTTATACTGCCCTCTAATGTTGTAACTTTTAATAACTCAAAAGGAAAAAACACTACTTCCAATGACAATGTTTTATTGTGGAGGGATAATTATATTATAAATAATTATTCATAATCTAATTAGCCCTTGATGATAAATAATTAAGTGAAACTAGAAAAGGTACATTTTCTGATTAAAGTCGCCTTAGATCTACATGGCTAGTAAACAAACACCAGTGAGGAGATTTGATGAAGATGGCCCAGCTTTTTCTGGGGTGTAGATCAGCTTTAATATTGCAGATATGTTTTGGGTTGTATCAATTTAATTTTTATTCAATTTAATACATAATTTCTAATTCCCCTTTTTTTTACCCTTACCACCCCTCCCATGATTAGTGTAAACTAACAGACAACAATACGCCTACTGCTACTTACAGCTATTTTCACTCATTTGTAAGGTACATGTAGTTAAATGATTATACATATATTCCTAATTTCCTCTTTCTTCAAGTGCTGAATTTTCACCCACAGCGACCAATCCACCATTCATTCTGATCTCCAACACTCCGATGTTCACAGATTATCCCATCTTTCTTGGTATAATACCATTTTGCTTTTTCCTTTTGCAACACATCCCTTTTGCAATACACATATCTACTGATATTGCCCTAAAACTAAATACTTTGCCTATTAGTATAATAATATTTCTCATTGACTGATCGTGGGTTTTCAGATCCTCTAACAATACGGTTTGCAGGTCCACCTGAACCCTTATATTATGACATAACATCCATTCCTGGACCTTAATTTCTTCTTTAAGTAACTGCCTCTTTCGATTTTGTTGCAGAGTTGCAATGATTTGGTTATTTGTGTTGAGCATTCACCTCCAAGCCATAGGAGCAGTGGCGACCCGTCATTCAGGGCAGGTGGGGCAGAGGCCTGCCTGATTTGAGCCCTGCCTGTTTAGCAATATATATATATAATATATGTATGTACACAATACCAGTCAAAAGTTTGGACACACCTACTCATTCATTCTACATTGTAGAATAATAGTGAAGACATCAAAACTTTGAAAAAACACATATGGAATCATGTACCAACTAAAAAAGTGTTCAAAAAATTATTCAAAGTAGCCACCCTTTGCCTTGATGAAATCTTTACACACTCTTGGCATTCCCTCAACCAGCATCATGAGGTAGTCACCTGGAATGCATTTCAAGTAACAGGTGTGCCTTGTTAAAAATGTATTTGTGGAATTTATTTCCTTCTTAAATGTGTTTGATCCAATCAGTTGTGTTGTGTCAAGGTTAGGGTGGTATTCAGAAGATAGCCCTGTTTGGTAAAAGACCAAGTCCATATTATGGCAAGAACAGCTCAAATAAGCAAAGAGAAACGACAGTCCATCATTACTTTAAGACATGAAAGTCAGTTGATACGTAAAAGTTCATGGACTTTGAAAGATGGTTGCAAAAACCATCAAGCCTATAAAGAAACTGGCTCTCATGAGGACCGCCACAGGAAAGTTTGACCCAGAGTTACCTCTGCTGCAGAGGATAAATTCATTAGAGTTAACTGCACCTCAGATTACAGCCCAAATAAATGCTTTACCGTTTTCAAGTAAAAGAAACATCTCAACATCAACTGTTTAGAGACTGAGTGAATAAGGCCTTCATGGTCGAATTAACGCAAAGAAACCACAACTAATAAGACACCAAGGACACCAATAATAAGAAGAGACTTGCTTGGGCCAAGAAATACTAGCAATGGAGATTAGACTGGTGGAAATCTGTCCTTTGTTTTTTCCAAGTTCACAGTTGTGTTGAAAGCACCATAAATCCAGAGAATGCCGGAATTTCAATATAAAGTTTGATGACAAAGTTTGCCCACGATGGACCGCCGTGCCACTTTCCTGTTCAAGTGGGCACAGCACAAGGTGAGTCCAAAAAGGACTTGTATGCTGCTGCATAAATTATGTAATAAGATCCAGTCTATTTTAAAAACTGTAGGCTTCTTACACTTCAATGTTGTGATGCAAAAATGCTGGCGAAATGCATAGCACATAGAATAAAAAAGGTTATTCCAGATATTATTCATCCTGATCAGAAAGGTTTTTTACATGGACGATATATTGAAGATAATATGACAATTACTTGAAACAATTGAACATTATAAAACATCAAAGATACCAGGCCTGGTCTTCATATCAGATTATGAAAAGGTGTTTGATAAAGTATGACTAGAATTTATACATAAATGCCTGGATTACGTTAATTTTGTTGAATCTCTTATACAATGGGTTAAGGCTATGTAGAACAACCCCATGTGTAAAATAGTAAATAATGAAAGTATTGAGCTTTTAAGAAGAGTAAAACAAGGTTGCCCGTTGTCTCCATATCTATTTATTATGGCCATTGAAATGCTAGTTATTACAATAAGATCCAACGAGAACATCAAGGGGTTAGAAATCCAGGGGATAAAAACAAAAATGTCAATGTATGCTGATGACTCTATTTTTTTCTTAAGTCCGCAACACTGGATCCCTATGTATGCCTATGACTCAAGTTTATTCTTAAATCCGCAATCTGGATCCCTGCACAGTCTCATTGAAGATCGAGATCACTTTTCTAGCCTCTCTGGACTAAAACCTAATTATGATAAGTGTACCATATTACGTATTGGATTGTTAAAAGACATAGTGTTTACACTACCTTGTAGTTTACCAATAAAATGGGCGGATGGTGAAGTAGACATACTTGGTATTCATATCTCAAAAAACATAAATTAATTTACCACAATTAATTTCAATAGAAAGTTTGCAAAAATAGATACAATTCTGAAACCATGGAGAGGTTAATACTATTTATGGAAAAATCACATTGATTAACTCTTTGGTCCTATCACGGTTTACTTACTTACTAATGGCATTGCCTACTCCAGACAACTCTTTATTTTAAATCATATGAGCAAAAAATATTTAATTTTATTTGGAATGCTAATCCAGAGAAAATTAAGCTTGCCTATTAATATAATGAATATGAGTTTGGGGGGGATAAAATTATTAAAAAATTAAACCTCTCACTAATAGCTTCACTCATACATGAGTTTTACTTAAAACCAATATGGTTCTCCAGTAGAGTCCGTTGTTCAAAAACAGCTTTTTGCCTTTATACAGAGTACAACTTCTCATTTCCGACTAATTGATAATGACATTTTGTTTAAAGTATCACCCTTTCTTAAACAAGCCATTCAAAGCTGGTTACAATTTCTGTTTCATCCTCCAAAAAAGATAGAACAAATATTACCACAAATATTATGGGTAAAATCAAATATACTGATTAATAACAAATCAATTCCTTACGGCTTTTTTAAAATGCTATTGTATTTTTTAATGATATTGTGAATAGAAACGGTAGAGTTATGTTGCATATGCAGCTATCAAAAATATATGGGAATGTCTGCTCAACCAAACTTCTAACCAACTGATTGCAGAATTACCACACAAAAAATGGAGAAGGCAAGTGGAAGAGGGAGAAGGTAAGGAGCTTGTTTTTCTTCCATATATTAAAGGCACAAATTGGCCGAAAAGAATTGGCATAAATTTAAAAATATACCAGTTTATTTTGAGTACAAAGATGTTGACAGCTGCACCGTACAGGTTGCAAAATAAATGCAAAGAGATTTTCGATGGAACTGATTCCATGGCACATGGTTTATGAATTACAAAAAAACAACACTTGATTCAACACTTCAAGTTTTTCAATTCAAATTATTATACAAAATGATTACCACCAACAGAAGGCTATATACAGTATATGGGGCATACAACAATCTCAGCTCTGTAGATTGTGCTATGAAGAGACAGAATCACTAGATCATTTATTCTGATTTTGTCCCTATGTAGCTTGTTTCTGGTCACAGGTTCAGGAAAGCTTAACAATATCACAACATTCACTTAAAATTAACCTTACAAATAGCAGTGCTGGGTGATTTGGAAAGCCATAGTCAGTCAATAAATAATATAATAACACTTGTCGGAAAGGTTTTCAACTTTGACTCACAATCTGTGGATACTATACGATTAGAAAGGTTCAAAATGTATGTAAAACATCACAGCACAATTGAAAAATATACAGCACATGGAAACCAAACAAGGGTCTATGGTGATAGTTGGGATGGGCTGAGCGTGGCTGAGGGGTGGGATTACGGAGCTTATGTTCAGAAATGCATTATTGTTATGTGATTGCTGTATGGAAAAGTTCCATATATGTCAAATGTGTATGTAAAATGTATGTACATGTAGCAGAAAAGCTGTAAAAAGCAAAAAAGATATGTGTCCTCTGAAGAGGATGGTTTAATATATATATTTTTAAAGTGTATGTTGTGTAGTAAACTGTTAGTACCCCATGTGCCTCTACCCTAATAAGTTGGTCCCTTGCCCCCTCATAACGTAGCCTACTGTTCTGACTTGCTTGTGCACAGGTAGCCTATGGCCTGTTTTAGAGAAATGTCATCATTGAATACTGTAAGAGCTTTCATTATCTGTTTATATGCCCCTTTTATTTATCCTATGGTTGTGACATGGTGTACAGGGAGAACACTGTAAGAACGGTCCATGTTCTGAATTATGTCACTGTACTGTACATTTCAAAAGTGCTGAACAAATAGTTATATTGACTAGTCCGTCTTAGCTCGCTCATCAATGTATTAATCGAAATTATGTATTGCCTCTTAACCGCTCATCATTCCCTTATGCCATAGATTGTACAACTCAATTGTAGTAGAAACCACCTTTGTTTAAGCAAGTCAGCCATATTAGCTAGGCTTTTTTTTGAAGACAGTAAATGAGGCTGAAGGAACTGTTTCGCTGCCAGACAAGGCTCCGCTGATAGCCAGGTGTAGCTGTGGTAAGGATTCGCTTCATGGTGCTGAAAAGAAGGCTCTGCTCTGCTTTATGTAGGGCCTAGCAGTTTGTGGGAAACGTTTGTCATCGTTATAGTGCAATTAATGTATTGTGGCTTTGCTGGTATGCATAAGAAAAATGTTGGGTAGGCCCCGCCAAGATTTACATGATAAAATTGCCACTGATGCTTGCATATGCTCAATTACAGTATACAGCTTAAAAGATTGTCAATCTACACAATCTAAGATGTGAGAAGTGTAGTGAGCCCTGTGCAGGTGTGCATTGTGTTGTTTTTTTCAGTATGCAATGCACACAACTACCTGAGTATACATGATGTATACTTGATTGTTTAGTTAGTGGCCCAAACCTGACTCATCACTCTGAACAAGTGGTCACTTTGACCCTGGCCAATGGTAACCTGACTCATCACTCAGAACAAGAGATCACTCTGACCCTGGCCAATGGTAACCTGACCCATCACTCAGAACAAGAGGTCACTCTGACCCTGGACAATGGTGACCTGACCTCTGATCTGACCTCTGATCTGTCTCCATATCCCAGACTGTTGTCCCCACTTGCTTCAAGGTGTCCACCATTGTTCCTGTATCCAAGAAAGAGAAGGTAACTGAACTAAATGACTCTTGCCCGTAGCATTCACTTCTGTCATCATGAAGTGATTTGAGAGGCTAGTTTAGGACCATATCACCTCCACCTTATCCTACACCCTAGATGACTACAATTCGCAAACCGCCCCAACAGATCCATGGACGATGCAATCGCCATTGCACTGTACACTGCCCTATCCCAACTGGACAAGAGAAGTACCTATGTAACAATGCTGTTCATCAACTACAGCTCAGCCTTGAACATCAACGTAGGGGCAGCAGGTAGCCTAGTGGTTAGAACGTTGGACTAGTAACCGAAAGGTTAAAGCTGACAAGGTAAAAAATATGTTGTTCTGCCAGTGAACAAGGCAGTTAACCCACTGTTCCTAGGCCGTCATTGAAAATAATAATTTGTTCTTAACTGACTTGCCTAGTTAAAGCTCATCACTGAACCCCTCTCTGTGCAAATGTGTCCTTGACTTCCTGATGGGCCGACCCCAAGTGGTGTTGGTAGGCAACAACACCTCTGCCATGCTGATCCTCAACAGGGGGGCCCCACAGAAGTGTGTGGTCAGCCCCTTCTTGTACTCTCTGTTCATCCATGACTACGTAGCCTCGCATGTCTCCAACTCAATCATTAAGTTCTCTGATGACACAACAGTGTTAGGCCTGATTCCCAACAATGATGAGAAAGCCTACAGGGAGGAGGTGAGAGCCCTGACAGAAGTGGTACAAGGAAAATAACCTCACCCTCAACATCAACAAAATGAAGGAGATGATCGTGGATTACAGTAGACAGCAGAGAGCACATCCACATCGACGAGGCCGCAGTCGAGAGGGTCTAAAGCTGGTAACTGACCTCTGGACCTGGCCAGTGGTAACTGACCTCTGACCTTGGTTAGTGGTAACTGACCTCTGACCCTGGTTAGTGATAACGTGAGCCTGTGGACCTCCTTCCTTCTCTCAGACGGATAAAGAGGATCAGGTGAGGAAGATAAAGTCGAGGCACAACGAGGATCTGGTGTCCCTGCTGGGTCACTTCCCTAAAAAGAGGGAGCTGGAGGACTGGATCCACACCAAGTTCAAAGAGATCAACTCCACCAGGGAGAAACTTGCCAAGCTCAAGTGAGTGCTTCTGTCACACACGGCCAGATTAACATCTGCACTCAGTCTGGTTGTGTTGTTGCAATACGGAGCTGCTGAAGTGTGTATGTGACTGTAATGTGCTTGCAGTGAATAGCTTGCGTTGGAGAGCAGAATACGCCACTGAGCCACTGTGCTGCAGAGATCAGGAGGAAGGAGCAGCAACTGTCCACCTACGAGGAAAATATGTTCAATGTGTGTGGCAATCAGAACTTCCAGCAGGATCTGGGCAAGCTAAAGGACGACCTGGAGAAGACCTCCAAGCAGATAGGTACCACGAGTTGAAATATGAGGTTTCATTTATACCTGAGGTATTGTAGCTTTCTTTGATGAAATCGATCTCCTGGGCCAGTGGAATTCAAACTTTTTCAGCGGGGACCACATTTTTTCCACCAGAGTGTCTGGGGACCTGATAAGGAAATGTGTTTTAATAAATGATTAGAATGTTACAGTCCTGAAACCATAGGTCTGATACCATGTGATTGTTTGAAATTAATTTGAATCATTAGATTATTATAATACATGTGTGTAAGTGTTAGACTCATTCGATGATTATATTATAATACTGTGTGTGGTTTTAGTCCGAATCAACGTTTGGGAACAATGTGTCTAGTGTTTTGAGAACAGACTATCTGTCTGAGCCAGATCCGGGGAGACCTTGGCTGGGACACTGAGAACTTCCCAGTCCCAAGTCTCTCCTTATCTTAGGGGAGGGTAGGAAGACACTATTCTCACGTACTCCCCTAGGCTCTATTGGCGGGCGGATTTGATGGTTGGTGTGGAAGTATGTGTGTCGCTATAAATTGAAGGTCCTGTACTGTACACGTCAGAACGTTCCCGTGAATAAACATTTAACTTTGGTAGACTGGGCCTCTGTCTGTTTTCATTTCTATCAGTATCTTACAAATCCTGATATAACAGACTGAGGATAACATAATTTAATTGATAAATGAACAGGAGTATAGAATTCTCCTGACAGGACCCCATTTGTTTCTCAAGAATTTCTCTCAACCTGACCCCAAATCTAATGGCGCAACCTCAAAATCAGTACATTTTGATTTTAGATCAAACAACCTTCAATTCATTACATTTTCATAAATACATTTACTCAAAATAATGTTTTTGAAATGATCTTTCTCAAAAACATTTATTGTCCCAAAATATAATCTGCACTCTTAATTCTTTGTTCCTAAAAAAACAACCCCAACTTTGCATACCACTGCCTGGGCTGTGCATTACTGATAACCTGTGAGGTGTTTGTTGCTGGCCGTTGTGATATTTTTTGTAGAGTGTTTTTAGTCTGATCTGTTTGAATAATATCTGAGAAACTATTAACCTTATCTGTGTTTGCCCCTCTATGAGTGTGTGCTCAGCCATGTTGGAGGGTGACACGGCCATGTGCACTCACAGAGGGTTTTCCCTGCTGCCCCGTTTGCCAGTGCATCTTCCCAGCGAGCAGGAACTGAAGATGAAGGAGAGGAGGAAGGATGACATGATGGCTCTCAAACCTGTCAGGTCAAAATGGATCAGGGAGTAATTCTGGTGCATTGTGTCATTGGAGATAATGGGCTACAGTGATGTAAAATACTCAAGTAAAAATACTTTGAAGTACTACTTAAGTAGTTCTTTAGGGTATCTGTACTTTACTATTTATATTTTTGACAACTTTTACTTTTACTCCACTACATTCCGTAAGAAAATAATGTACTTTTTACTCCTTACATTTTCCATGACACCCAAAAGTACTCGTTACATTTTGAATGCTTAGCAGGACATAAACATTGTCTAATTCACACACTTATCAAGAGAACATCCCTGGTCATCCCTACTGCCTCTGATCTGGTGGACACTAAACACAACTGCTTAGTTTGTAAATTATGTCTGAGTGTTGAACTGTGCCCCTGGCTATCTGTAAATTTTAAAAACAAGACAATTGTGGTTTGCTTAATATTTGACATTTTAAATGAATTATACTTTTACTTTTTATACCTAAGTACATTTAAAACCAAATACTTTTAGACTTTTATTCATGTAGTATTTTACTGGGTGACTTTCACTTTTACATGAGTAATTTAAAAAAAAAGTTATCTTTACTTTTCCTCAAGATTGAAAATTGGGTAATTTCGACCACTATTGTAATAGGTTGCAATTATAGTTTCCTTCCACTAGATGGTAGTGGATGCTCGACTCACAAAGGGGCGACATGCTGCTCAGGCAGCCATTGCACATAACCTGTAAGAGAGGTCCCGCTCTGCTACTAAAAACCATGTGATATGTCATTTTGTATGGCTTGTCGCTGTTTGAGTGTAGCAAAAAGAACTGCTGTTGTTGCTGTCTGCTTCAATTGTCCTGCTTCACTGCTCATAGCCCTTTCTCTTAACCCTCTCTACATATAAGGCATATTCTACTCTCTTCTCAGTTGATCTACATGAGTAGCAAACCCTGGCTTTGTTCTGTGGTAACCAGTTCATCCACATGAGTAGCTAACCCTGGTACTGTTCTCTGGTAACCACCAGGCAGTCTATTGCTGAGCTGCAGGAAAAGGAGCTTCCTGAGCTGAGGAACCGGCTACAGAAAGTGAACCGGAACATGGAGAGGCTGAAAGGGGACGTGGAGGAGCAGGAAACCCTGCTGTCCACACTGATGTCAGAGGAGGACACAGCCAAAAGACCTGCCTGCGGGACATCTCCTTCATGGACAGATATCAGGTCAGACCACACAATACAGTACCCAACATAACACTGCTAGTGTGGTCTTCTTTCTTCATGTGGAGAAGAAGATAGCCCAGCAGGCTGCCAAGGTAATGGACCTGAGCCGCACCATCCAGCAGGTCAACCAGGAGAAACAGGAGACCCAGCACCGACTTGCTCAGTACGACCTGCCTGACTCTAATATTACTTTGATGTTACACTGGGGCATCCTCAGCTAGACCTTTTTACCAACTGTAAAATGTTTGATTGGAGTCTGGATGCTTAAAACCTCTTAAGGATACACTCCTTTTTAAAAAAATGTCTCCTAAAATGACATACCCAAATTGAACTGACTGTAGCTCAGGACATGCATATTCTTGATACCATTTCAAAGGAAACACTTTGAAGTTTGTGGAAATGTGAAATTAATGTAGGAGAATATAACACAATAGATCTGGTTGAAGATAATACAAAGAAAAAAACAACCTTTTCTTGTATTTTATTTGTACCATTATCTTTGAAATGCAAGAGAAATGCCATAATGTATTATTCCAGCCCGGGGCAATTCCGATTTTGGTCACTAGATGGCAGCAGTGTGTGTGAATAGTTTTATACTGATCCAATGCACCATTGTATTGCTGTTCCAAATTTTGTATAAAGACTGCCTGATGTCTGTCCCCATCAGGGTGAGAAGTATCTGGTTCTGATGAAGAGGCAGAAGCAAGACAGACAGGCAGACAGGCCAGCGTCTGGGACAGGCAGACAGGCCAGTCCTGCCATGGCCCTTGGCCTCAGCCCAGTGGGAAGGGTTGCGGGACTCATCTCTCTCCAGTCCGCAGAGGAAGTCAGACCCGCAGCCTAACCTGGGAAAGAGGGTAGAGAAGTTGAATCCTTCCCTGGTGACATGGTGTGGAGGAAGCCCCAGCAGTACTGTCAGAGCCAACCAAACAGGAACACATGCCGGAGGTGAGTTTCGACTATGATCAGTTTTGACATTTTTGAAATGCTTACTTTCAGTGGCTGCAAAAGTATTCACCCCCCTTGGCATTTTTCCTATTCTGTTGCCTTACAACCTGGAATTAAAATATTTTTGGGGGTGGTTTGTATCATTTGATTTACACAACATGCCTACCACTTTGAAGATGTAAAATGTGTTTTATTGTGAAATAAACAAGAAATAAGGCAAAAAAACCTGAAAACTTGAGCGTGCATAACTATTCACCCCCTCTAAGTCAATACTTTGTAGAGCCACCTTTTGCAGCAATTACAGCTGTAAGTCTCTTGGGGTATGTCCCTATAAGCTTGGCACATCGAGCCACTGGGATTTTCACCCATTCTTCAACACAAAACTGCTCCAGCTCCTTCAAGTTGGATGGGTTCCGCTGGTGTAGAGGAATCTTTAAGTCATACCACAGATTCTCAATAGGGTTGAGGTCTGGGCTTTGACTAGGCCACTCCAAGACATTTAAGCAATAAGGCCCGAGGAGGTGTGGTATATGGCCAATTTACCACGGCTAAAGGATGTTCTTGTTTTTATTTTATTTATTTCACCTTTATTTAACCAGGTAGGCTAGTTGAGAACACGTTCTCATTTACAACTGCGACCTGGCCAAGATAAAGCAAAGCAGTGCGACACAAACAACAACACAGAGTTACACATGGAATAAACAAATGGAGAGTCAATAACACAATAGAAAAAATCTATATACAGTGTGTGCAAATGAGGTAAGATAAGGAAGGTAGGGCATTAAATAGGCCGATGTGGCTAAGTAATTACAATTTAGAAATTAAACACCGGAGTGATAGAAGATGAATGTGCAAGTAGAGATACTGAGGTGCAAAGGAGAAAAAAACAAAAAAGAAATGGGGATGAGGTAGTTGGAGAGAGGTTTGTATCTAGAGACATCATTTAGACCAGGTGGGGTCACCACGTGTGTGGGAGGTGAAACAAAAGGGCTAGCTAAGGCATATTGAGCAGGGCTGGAGTCTACAGTGAAATAAGACAATAATCACTAACCAAAACAGTAATGGACAAGACATTGACATTAGGGAGAGACATGTGTAGCCGAGTGATCATAGGGACCAGTGGGAAGCTAGGTGAGCTGGAGACATGGCAATTCAGACAGCGAGCAGGCTGTCTAGCAGGTGCTAGCAGGCTAGCAGAAGGGCCTTAGGGGGACGTGGTGACGGAAGAAGTCTGTTATTGCCCCCTCGGACGGTTACGTCAGCAGACCAGTCGTGTTGAATTGGCAGGGCTCTGTGTAGGCAGGGTCCAGGCCAGTTTTCAAAATAGGCATTGTGGCCCAAGAAATTGGCTGATGGTCCTCTTCAGCTAACAATCCGATAGGCGGCTAGCAAGCCAGCGGATGGGCCTTCAGGGGACGTCGTGATGGAAGAGCCTGTTGAAACCCCTCGAGGGGGTTACGTCGGTAGACCAGCCGCGGAGGATTCGGCAGGGCTCCGTGACGGCAGTAAATGGGGTCCAGGCCAATTGGCAAAATATGTATTGTAGCCCAAGGAGTGGCTGATGGACCTCTTCAGCTAGCCGGGAGATGGGCCAAGCACGAGGCTAGTTCCAGGCTCACTGGTGCTTGCTTTGGGACAGAAACGTTAGCACCAGGGTCAGCACACTCTCAAATGTTGTTTTTTGCTATCATTGTAAGCCTGCCACAGACTATATGATACATTTATTAAACATAAGAATGAGTGTGAGTTTTTGCCACAACCCGACTCATGGGAAGTGATAAAGAGCTCCTATAGGACCAGGACACAAATAATAATATAATAATAATCAATAATTTTGCTCTTTACTTTACCATCTTACATATTAAACTTTACTTGTTCATCGAAAATTGTGAATAACTCACCACAGGTTAATGAGAAGGGTGTGCTTGAAAGGATGCACATAACTCTGCAATGTTGGTTGTATTGGAGAGACTCTCCGTCTTAAATCATTTTCCACACACAGTCTGTGCCTGTATTTGGTTTTCATGCTAGTGAGGGCCGAGAATCCACTCTCACATTAGTACGTGGTAGCAAAGGTCGTCAGTGTCTTAACAGCGCGATTTGCCAAGGCAGGATACTCTGAGCGCAGCCCAATGCAGAAATCTGGCAGTGGCTTCTGATTAAATTCAATTTTCACAGAACCGCTTGTTGCAATTTCGATGAGGCTCTCTTGTTCAGAAATTGATAAGTGGACTGGAGGCAGAGCATGAAAGGGATAACGAATCCAGTTGTTTGTGTCATCCGTTTCAGGAAAGTACCTGCGTAATTGCGCACCCAACTCACTCAGGTGCTTCGCTATATCACATTTGACGTTGTCCGTAAGCTTGAGTTCATTTGCACACACAAATCATACAATGATGGAAAGACCTGTGTGCTGTGCTTATTATTGCAGACAGAGAAGAGCTCCAACTTCTTAATCATAGACTCAATGTTGTCCCGCACATTGAATATAGTTGCGGAGAGTCCCTGTAATCCTAGATTCAGATCATTCAGGCGAGAAAAAACATCACCCAGATAGGCCAGTCGTGTGAGAAACTCGTCATCATGCAAGCGGTCAGACAAGTGAAAATTATGGTCAGTAAAGAAAACTTTAAGCTCATCTCTCAATTTTAAAAAATGTGTCAATACTTTGCTTCTTGATAACCAGCACACTTCTGTATGTTGTAAAAGTGTTACATGGTCACTGCCCATATCATTGCATAGTGCAGAAAATACACAAGAGTTCAGGGGCCTTGCTTTAACAAAGTTAACCATTTTCACTGTAGTGTCCAAAACATCTTTCAAGCTGTCAAGCATTCCCTTGGCATCAAGAGCCTCTCGGTGGATGCTGCAGTGTACCCAAGTGGCGTTGGGAGCAACTGCTTGCACGTGCGTTCCCACTCCACTATGTCTCCCTGTTATGGATATTGAAACATCAGTACAGATACCAACATATCTTGACCACCAAAGTCCATTTTATGTCACAAAGCTGTCCAGTACTTTAAAAATATCCTCTCCTGTTGTCCTGGTTTCCAGTGGTTTGCAGTACTTTAAAAATATCCCCTCCTGTTGTCCTGGTTTCCAGTGGTTTGCAGAACAGGATGTCTTCCTTAATTGACCACCCATAAACGTAACGGACATATACCATGAGCTGTGTCAGGCCTGCCACGTCTGTTGACTCATCCAGCTGTAACACATAGAATTTACTGGCTTGTATGCAAAGCAATAATAGTTGCAAAACTTCTCCTGCCATGTCACTGATGCGTTGTGAAAGTGTTGTTTGATGAAGGCATTGTCTATATTGTTTTTGGGGCATTTTCCCCCAGCATTGTCCCAGCCATGTCCACGGTAGCAGGAAGATCCTCCACAATAGTGTGGGGCTTGCCTGTCCTAGCCACTCGGTAGCTCACCTTATAAGACGCTTCTAGCCCCTTCTTATTAAACTTATCTGTTGCTTTTAAATCAAATCAAATGTATTTATATAGCCCTTCGTACATCCGATTATATCTCAAAGTGCTGTACAGAAACCCAGCCTAAAATCCTAAACGGCAAGCAATGCAGGTGTTGAAGCACGTTGGCTAGGAAAAACTCCCTAGAAAGGTCAAAACCTAGGAAGAAACCTAGAGAGGAACCAGGCTATGAGAGGTGGCCAGTCCTCTTCTGGCTGTGCCGGGTGGAGATTATAACAGAACATGGCCAAGAAGTTCAAATGTTCATAAATGACCAGCATGGTCAAATCATAGTTCTGGGACAGGTAGCACATCCGGTGAACAGGTCTGGATTCCATAGCCGCAGGCAGAACAGTTGAAACTGGAGCAGCAGCAAGGCCAGGTGGACTGGGAACAGCAAGGAGTCATCATGCCAGGTAGTCCTGAGGCATGGTCCTAGGGCTCAGGTCCTCCGAGAGAGAGAAAGAAAGAGAGAAAGAGAGAATTAGAGAGAGCATACTTAAATTGACACAGGACACCGGATAAGACAGGCGAAGTACTCCAGATATAACAAACTGACCCTAGCCCCCCAACACATAAACTACTGCAGCATAAATACTGGAGGCTGAGACAGGAGGGGTCAGGAGACACTGTGGCCCCATCCGCCAAACAGGAAGGATATAACCGCATCCACTTTGCCAAAGCACAGCCCCCACACCACTAGAGGAATATCTTCAACCACCAACTTACTATCCTGAGACAAGTCTGAGTATAGCCAACAAAGATCTCCGCCACAACACAACCCAAGGGGGGGTGCCAACCCAGACAGGAAGATCACATCAGTGACTCAACCCACTCAAGTGACGCACCCCTCCTAGGGACGGCATGAAAGAGTCCTAGTAAGCCAGTGACTCAGCCCCTGTAATAAGGTTAGAGGCAGAGAATCCCAGTGGAAAGAGGGGAACCGGCCAGGCAGAGACAGCAAGGGCGGTTCGTTGCTCCAGAGCCTTTCCGTTCACCTTCACACTCCTGGGCCAGACTACACTCAATCATATGACCCACTGAAGAGATGAGTCTTCAGTAATGACTTAAAGGTTGAGACCGAGATTACGTCTCTCACATGGGTAGGCAGACCGTTCCATAAAAATGGAGCTCTATAGGAGAAAGCCCTGCCTACAGCTGTTTGCTTAGAAATTCTAGGGACAATTAGGAGGCCTGTGTCTTGTGACCATAGCGTACGTATAGGTATGTACGGCAGGACCAAATCAGAGAGATAGGTAGGAGCAAGCCCATGTAATGCTTTGTAGGTTAGCAGTAAAACCTTGAAATCAGCCCTTGCCTTGACATGAAGCCAGTGTAGGGAGGCTAGCACTGGAGTAATATGATCACATTTTTTGGTTCTTATACATGTCTTACATGCCTTACTAACTTTGTGGTTGAATCTGTGCTTGAAATTCACTACTCAATTGAGGGACCTTACAAATAATTGTATGTGTGGGGTAGAGAGATTGGGTAGTTATTCAAAAAATAATGTTAATTACTATTATTGAAAGTGGAATGAGTGCATGCAACTTAATATGCAATTTGTTATGTACATTTTTACTCTTGAACTTATTTAGGCTTGAAATAAAAAAGGAGTAGAATACTTTTTCTCCAAACAAAATTCCACTTTCACATTATGGGGTATTGTGTGCAGATCAGTGACACAAAATCTCAATATAAAGTAAAGTTTAAATTCAGGCTGTAACAAAACACAATGTGGAAAAAGTCAAGCTGCTTTCTGACTGTATGTACAATGACAGTAATACATTTACTGTATTTGTTTTTTGCTCTAATGCCCTGTGGAGGTCAGACATTGACTAGCATACAGTATATAAAGGCAGATCTTGGAAGACAGTGACAGCTGAACTCTCTCACAATGAGATAACATCTGTGTTGGCTCAGCAGATTCAGATTAAATGTTTAATAGTCACATGTACATAGGTCCATAGTCCGGAACCTAGAGAGAGACAATCTGTTTCCTGCTGACTAGAGAAAGACGACCTGCTTCCTGCTGACTAGAGAAAGACGACCTGCTTCCTGCTGACTAGAGAGAGACGACCTGCTTCCTGCTGACTAGAGAGAGACGACCTGCTTCCTGCTGACTAGAGAAAGACGACCTGCTTCCTGCTGACTAGAGAGAGACGACCTGCTTCCTGCTGACTAGAGAGAGACAACCTGCTTCCTGCTGACTAGAGAGAGACGACCTGCTTTCTGCTGACTGGAGAGAGACGACCTGCTTTCTGCTGACTAGAAAGAGACGACCTGCTTCCTGCTGACTAGAGAGAGACGACCTGCTTCCTGCTGACTAGAGAGAGACGACCTGCTTCCTGCTCACTAGAGAGACGATCTGTTTCTGTAATTTCCTAACAAGCTCATTCGTATGTTTTTTAAACGATAAATCATTGTCAATCTGAAAACCAAGGTATTTGTATGCAAGAACTCGTTCGATTATGCAGTGAACAAAAATATAAACAAAACATGTAAAGTGTTGGTCCCATGTTTCATGAGCTGAAATAAAATATCCCAGAAATGTTTCATACTCACAAAAAGCTTATATCTCTCAAATGTTGCTAACAAATTTGTTTACATCCCTGTTCATGAGCATTTCTCCTTTGCCAAAATAATCCATCCACTTGACCGGTGTGGCATTTCAAGAAGCTGATTAAACAGCATGATCATTACACAGGTGCACCTTGTGATGGGGACAATAAAATGTCTCTCTAAAATGTGCAGTTTTGTCACACAACACAATGCCACAGATCTCAGTCTCAGGTTTTGAGGAAGAGTGCAATTGTCAAGCTAACTGCAAGAATGTCCACCAGAGATGTTGTCAGAGAATTGAATGTTCATTTCTCTATCATTTCTCAATGTCATCCACATCCATCTTCTTCCCCAATGGGATCAGCTGAGACTAGCCACCCGGGCAAACTGTGGGTTGGCACAACCAAAGAATTTCTTCACATCAACTGTCAGAAACCGTCTCAGGGAAGCTCATCTGCATGCTCGTCATCCTCACAAGGGTCTTGACCTGACTGCAGTACGGCATCATAACCAACTTCAGTGGGCAAATGCTCACCTTCTATGGCCACTGGCACGCTGGAGAAGTGTGCTCTTCACGGAATGCACAGAGATACCGTTACAAGATCCTGAGGCCCATTGTCGGGCCATCCATGCACCGTCATCACATCATATTTCAGCATGATAATGCACGGCCGCATGTTGCAAGGATATGTACACAATTCTTGGAAGCCCATTAAGTATGTTTGAGATGCTCTGGTTTGAAGTTTACGACAGCCAGTTCCAGTTCCCGCCAATATCGAACAACTTTGCACAGGCATTGAAGAGTGGGACAACATTCCACAGGCAACAATCAACAGCCTGATCAACTCTAAGCGAAGAATATGTGTTGCGCTGCATATCTGTGACCAATACAGATATGCATCTGTTGGTCACAGATACCTTTTATTAACAAAGTATGGGTGTGGATCATAAAACCAGTCAGAATCTGGTGTGATCACCATGTGAAATCCACAGATTAGGGCCTAATGAATTTACTTCAATTGACTGATTTCCTTCTATGAACTGTAACTTATTCAAATCTTTGAAATTGTTGCATGTTGCGTTCCTTTATTTGTTCATTGTATAACCATCCGATGTGTGAAGATGTAATCCATCTCAGACATTCTTAGGAGAACTAGAAAATAACATGTTTTGCAGGTATTAACTCTCGTAGTTTTGAAGGGGGTACGATTATTTACAATTGACAAAAAAGCTAAAGCTAAATCAGGTTCAGGTATAGCTGAGATACAATCAAAGTCACTAAAATAAAGATAATGTAAAAAAGCTTGTTCACTAAAGTTTTTCTTAGTTCCTCTTTAGAGAGGCTGAGATTTATGCATTTTCACGTCTCTGACACAGACAACTGGGCAATGGTCACTAAAATCCAGTAGGAAACATATTTATCTGGAATATTTGTCAAAATAAGATCAATCATGGTAGATGTCGATGGATCTTTAGGATTCGGACTCAGATATCAGTTGAGACAGGTTTAGGTCAGAGCAAATATCTTTCAGTGTATCTGACACTGACACCTCCAATCAATATTATAATCACTCATAATTAATAGTTTAGATGTACCATACTTAGATAGCAATTCAGATACATTTTTAAGAGCACATTAGGGAGCCAAGGGAGGGTGATACACTCCTACTAGTGTCAGCTGGGTATTATGACCAAGGCCCACATTTAGAACAAGACAAACAAGCTGCCTAGGGACAGAGATAGCACAGCTGGTTATTATGACCAAGGCCCATATTAAGAACAAGACAAACAAGCTGCCTAGGGACAGAGATAGCACAGCTGGTTATTATGACCAAGGCCCACATTAAGAACAAGACAAACAAGCTGCCTAGGGACAGTGATAGCACAGCTGGTTATTATGACCAAGGCCCACATTAAGAACAAGACAAACAAGCTGCCTAGGGACAGAGATAGCACAGCTGGTTATTATGACCAAGGCCCACATTAAGAACAAGACAAACAAGCTGCCTAGGGACAGTGATAGCACAGCTGGTTATTATGACCAAGGCCCACATTAAGAACAAGACAAACAAGCTGCCTAGGGACAGAGATAGCACAGCTGGTTATTATGACCAAGGCCCACATTAAGAACAAGACAAACAAGCTGCCTAGGGACAGAGATAGCACAGCTGGTTATTATGACCAAGGCCCATATTAAGAACAAGACAAACAAGCTGCCTAGGGACAGAGATAGCACAGCTGGTTATTATGACCAAGGCCCACATTATGAACGAGACAAACAAGCTGCCTAGGGACAGAGATAGCACAGCTGGTTATTATGACCAAGGCCCACATTAAGAACGAGACGATCAGACTGAGGTAGCAAGAGATACAAAAAACATATAAATTGTTCTTTGTTACAGTGGAAACACTCCCACCGCTACCAATTCTGTCCAATCTGTAAACATTAAAACCGGACAGAGACACATCAGAGTCCAGCACAGAATTATTCCAAATTATTTCAAATTATTACATGTACGAGATTGTCTAGAACTGAAGCATTGGGCCTATGCCTCGAGCGAGGATGTGGTTTAAAACAAGAGTCTGTAAGGGATACCTATTGCAGGCCTGAAGTATGATGACAATGCTGATCATTTATGGTTGGGATTACCTGAGCGGGACTTGATTATAAATGATATAGTGATTATAAATCAATGTCTCAGCGCAGCCTTGAAATGCGAGGACAAGGTCCAGGCACTAAGATGATCTGAATGGACCCCATCCTCTCGGTAGAGCATCATCTGTGTCCAAAAGGTGTCAGAATTATCCACAAAAGTAACTCCGAAAAAATAACAGTAGACTTGTAGCCAGTTGTGTAGTGCCAACAACCTACTGAATCGCTCAGTGATGGCATTGGGCCTGAAATAATTGGACGCTTGTTGGTGTCTTTCAGAGTTCCAATCAGTTCTTTAAAATCCTGTTTCAGATGTTCCAAGCTAGCCATCCTAATGTCATTAGATCCCACATGTTACAACAGTGAGAGAGCCCCAGTGTTCTGGCGTAAAACGGTATGAAGCAGCCTAGTAATGTCCTGTACCCGAGACCCAGGATAGCACAAGGATTTTGCCTTGAGAAACATGATTTCTCACAGTGAAGCTGCCAATTATAACAGCTGGTGAGATGGCAGAATAGGTCTGACAGTTTTTGCGCCTCAAGGCCTCATAACCCATTGTGACTGACGGACGAGCAAGTGCATCAGACACCCTCAGGGTCTGGTATTCCGAGTGCAAAGCAGAATCCCCCTGGGAAGGAGTCCGGATAGGGGACGATTGCGTTGGAACCTCAGAAGCCAGGAGGGTCAGTCTTGCCACAAGCCGCTTCCCTCCATTTGGCCAACGGCGGATGACGTGCTTCTATGGTTGGGCAGCAGGAATGGTGACAGTATTATCAGTCAAATGTATTTATAAAGCCCTTTTTACATTAGCCGATGTTACAAAGTGCCATACAAAAACCCAGCGTAAAACCCCAAAACAGCAAGCAATGCAGATGTAGAAACACGGTGGCTAGGAAAAACTCCCTAGAAAGGCTGGAACCTAGGAAGAAACTTAGAGATGAACCAGGCTATGAGGGGTGGCAAGTCCTCTTTTGGTTGTGCCATATGGAGATGATAACAGAATATGGCCAAGATGTTCAAATGTTCATCGATGACCAGCAGGGTCAAATAATAATAATCACAGTGGTTGTAGAGGGTGCAACAGGTCAGCGTGTCACGCTCTGATCATAGAAAGCTTTTCATTCTCTATGTTGGTTAGGTCGGGGTGTGACTAGGGTGGGTCATCTAGGTGATTTATATTTCTATGTTGGCCTGGTATGATTGGATCCCAATCATACCAGGCTAAACAGCTGCTGTTTATCGTTGTCTCCGATTGGGGATCATATTTAGGCAGCCATTTCCTCTTTGTGTTTTGTGGGATATTGTTTTTGTGTAGCTGCCTGTGAGCAGCCCAGAATGTCACGTTTCGTTTTTCGTCTGTTTTGTTTGGTGAGTTTATTATCTATTAAACATGTGGAATTCTACATACGCTGCGCCTTGGTCCAATCATTCTAACGATCGTGACACAGCACCTCAGGAGTAAATGTCAGTTGGCTTTTCATAGCCTATCATTCAGAGTATCTCTACCGCTCCTGCTGTCTCTAGAGAGTTGAAAACGTCAAATCTGGGACAAGGTAGCACGTCCAGTGAACAGGTCAGGGTTCCATAGCCGCAGACAGAACAGTTGAAACTGGAGAAGCAAAACGACCAGGTGGACTGAGGACAGCAAGGAGTCATCAGACCCGGTAGTCCTGAGGCCTGGTCCTAGGGCTCAGGTCCTCTGAGAGAGAGAGAAAAAGGAGAGAGAATTAGAGAGTGCATACTTAAATTCACACAGGACACCAGATAAGACAGTTGAAATACTCCAGATATAACAGACTGACCCTAGTCCCTGGACACAAACTATTGCAGCATACTGGAATCTGAGACAGGAGGGGTCAGGAGACACTGTTTCCCCATCCGACAATACCCCCGGACAGGGCCAAACAGGCAGGATATAACCCCACCCACTTTGCCAAAGCACAGCCCCCACACCACTAGAGAGATATCTTCAACCACCGACTTACCATCCTGAGATAAGTCAGAGTATGGCCCACGGCACGAATCCAGGAAGACCACGTCAGTGACTCAAACCACTCAAGTGGCGCATTACATAATATCCTAGTCAATGTGTATTTGTGAGGGGTATTCGTTAGAATAATGTCCAATAGCGTTGTTAGATTCTCTGGGAAAGAGGGAAACGAAGCGGTCTTCTGGTCAGACTCCGGAGACGGGCACATCGTGCACCACTCCCTAGCATTCTTCTTGCCAATGTCCAGTCTCTTGACAACAAGGTTGATGAAATACGAGCAAGGGTAGCATTCCAGAGGGACATCAGAGACTGTAACGTTCTCTGCTTCACGGAAACATGGCTAACTGGAGAGACGCAATCCGAAGCGGTGCAGCCAGCGGGTTTCTCCACGCATCGCGCTGACAGAAACAAACATCTTTCTGGTAAGAAGACGGGCGGGGGCGTATGCCTTATGGCCAACGTGACATGGTGTGATGAAAGACACATACAGGAACTCAAATCCTTCTGTTCACCTGATTTAGAATTCCTCACAATCAAATGTAGACCGCATTATCTACCAAGAGAATTCTCTTCGATTATAATCACAGCCGTATATATCCCCCCCCAAGCAGACACATCGATGGCTCTGAACGAACTTTATTTAACTCTCTGCAAACTGGAAATGATTTATCCGGAGGCTGCATTCATTGTAGCTGGGGATTTTAACAAGGCTAATCTGAAAACAAGACTCCCTAAATTTTATCAGCATATCGATTGCGCAACCAGGGGTGGAAAGACCCTGGATCATTGTTACTCTAACTTCCGCGACGCATATAAGGCCCTGCCCCGCCCCCTTTCGGAAAAGCTGACCACGACTCCATTTTGTTGATCCCTGCCTACAGACAGAAACTAAAACAAGAAGCTCCCACGCTGAGGTCTGTCCAACGCTGGTCCGACCAAGCTGACTCCACACTCCAAGACTGCTTCCATCACGTGGACTGGGAGATGTTTCGTATTGCGTCAGACAACAACATTGACGAATACGCTGATACGGTGTGCGAGTTCATTAGAACGTGCGTTGAAGATGTCGTTCCCATAGCAACGATTAAAACATTCCCTAACCAGAAACCGTGGATTGATGGCAGCATTCGTGTGAAACTGAAGGCACGAACCACTGCTTTTAATCAGGGCAAAGTGTCTGGTAACATGACTGAATACAAACAGTGCAGCTATTCCCTCCGCAAGGCTATCAAACAAGCTAAGCGCCAGTACAGAGACAAAGTAGAATCTCAATTCAACGGCTCAGACACAAGAGGCATGTGGCAGGGTCTACAGTCAATCACGGACTACAGGAAGAAACCTGCAACGGAAACATGCGGTCTCTCCTTCACTGCAGCCGAAGTGAGTAAGACATTTAAACGTGTTAACCCTCGCAAGGCTGCAGGCCCAGACGGCATCCCCAGCCGCGCCCTCAGAGCATGCGCAGACCAGCTGGCCGGTGTGTTTACGGACATATTCAATCAATCCCTATACCAGTCTGCTGTTCCCACATGCTTCAAGAGGGCCACCATTGTTCCTGTTCCCAAGAAAGCTAAGGTAACTGAGCTAAACGACTACCGCCCCGTAGCACTCACATCCGTCATCATGAAGTGCTTTGAGAGACTAGTCAAGGACCATATCACCTCCACCCTACCTGACACCCTTGACCCTCTCCAATTTGCTTACCGCCCAAATAGGTCCACAGACGATGCAATCTCAACCACACTGCACACTGCCCTAACCCATCTGGACAAGAGGAATACCTATGTGAGAATGCTGTTCATCGACTACAGCTCGGCATTCAACACCATAGTACCCTCCAAGCTCGTCATCAAGCTCGAGACCCTGGGTCTCGACCCCGCCCTGTGCAACTGGGTACTGGACTTCCTGACGGGCCGCCCCCAGGTGGTGAGGGTAGGCAACAACATCTCCTCCCCGCTGATCCTCAACACTGGGGCCCCACAAGGGTGCATTCTGAGCCCTCTCCTGTACTCCCTGTTCACCCACGACTGCGTGGCCATGCACGCCTCCAACTCAATCATCAAGTTTGCGGACGACACAACAGTGGTAGGCTTGATTACCAACAACGACGAGACGGCCTACAGGGAGGAGGTGAGGGCCCTCGGAGTGTGGTGTCAGGAAAATAACCTCACACTCAACGTCAACAAAACTAAGGAGATGATTGTGGACTTCAGGAAACAGCAGAGGGAACACCCCCATCCACATCGATGGAACAGTAGTGCAGAGGGTAGCAAGTTTTAAGTTCCTCGGCATACACATCACAGACAAACTGAATTGGTCCACTCACACAGACAGCATCGTGAGGAAGGCGCAGCAGCGCCTCTTCAACCTCAGGAGGCTGAAGAAATTCGGCTTGTCACCAAAAGCACTCACAAACTTCTACAGATGCACAATCGAGAGCATCCTGGCGGGCTGTATCACCGCCTGGTATGGCAACTGCACCGCCCTCAACCGTAAGGCTCTCCAGAGGGTAGTGAGGTCTGCACAACGCATCACCGGGGGCAAACTACCTGCCCTCCAGGACACCTACACCACCCGATGCTACAGGAAGGCCATAAAGATCATCAAGGACATCAACCACCCGAGCCACTGCCTGTTCACCCCGCTGTCATCCAGAAGGCGAGGTCAGTACAGGTGCATCAAAGCTGGGACCGAGAGACTGAAAAACAGCTTCTATCTCAAGGCCATCAGACTGTTAAACAGCCACCACTAACATTGAGTGGCTACTGCCAACACACTGTCAATGACACTGACTCTACTCCAGCCACTTTAATCATGGGAATTGATGGGAAATGATGTAAATATATCACTAGCCACTTTAAACAATGCTACCTTATATAATGTTACTTACCCTACATTGTTCATCTCATATGCATACGTTGATACTGTACTCTATATCATCGACTGCATCCTTATGTAATACATGTATCACTAGCCACTTTAACTATGCCACTTGGTTTACATACTTATCTCATATGTATATACTGTACTCGATATCATCTACTGTATCTTGCCTATGCTGCTCTGTACCATCACTCATTCATATATCCTTATGTACATATTCTTTATCCCCTTACACTGTGTATAAGACAGTAGTTTTTTTGGAATTGTTAGTTAGATTACTTGCTCGTTATTACTGCATTGTCGGAACTAGAAGCACAAGCATTTCGCTACACTCGCATTAACATCTGCTAACCATGTGTATGTGACAAATAAAAATTTGATTTGATTTGATTTGGTCTTGTAGGCGCATTAATTAATTGCTCGGGATTCAGAGAGTCACACAGTTCTTTAAAAGAGTCCGATTCAGATGTAAGCATGTCCCAGTTCAAATGTTCTAAAATAATGAATTCAGAGTCATTTAGCTTGTGCAGGACATCAGAAAAAGAGTTTTGTGCGTCTCCCGAAGCCGAGGGCGGTCTGTAGCAGCTAACTACAGTGATGTGGGAGTCCTTATATACGTTCAATTTAACCGCAAGCAATCCAAAATGTTTAGCTTTGGTAATTGAAAGAATTTCAGAGGAGTTAAACTTTGATTTCACATAAATTGCAATCCCTTCTTCTTTACTCATCTAATCCGGTCTAAAAACTGTGTACCCATCAATAGAAATCGAGTTATTCGACACAGATTTCTCTAGCCAAGTTTCTGATAAAACCATGATGTCTGTATTTGTCGTATCGGCCCAAATTATAAACATGTCTATTTTTGGAAATAGTCTTCTGACATTAACATGCAAGAGGCCAAAGCCTGTTCTGTTTTTAAAATCCTAGGGGTAGAGATTGCATGGTATCTACCGGCCCAGGGTTTGGTCCCACATTACCAGAGATCAACAATAAAAGCATAACAATGTGTCTCAGTTGCCCAATGCATGAGGAACAGGCAGAGCCAGCACCACTGTCAATAAAAATGAGCTGAGCCTTTTTCAGAAAAACTGCACCGTTGTGGAGAAGAGCCAATGCAACCAGGTGGAGCTCAGGAGACTACTGTCACGCCTTGGCCATAGAGAGGCTTTTTATTCTCTTTTATTATTTGGTTAGGCCAGGGTGTGACTAGGGTGGGCATTCTATGTTCATTTTCTATATTTTTGATTTCTGTGTTGTTTGGCCGGGTGTGGTTCTCAATCAGGGACAGCTGTCTATCGTTGTCTCTGATTGAGAACCATACTTAGGCAGCCTATTTTTCTTACTTGAGTTGTGGGTGATTATTTTCTGTTTAGTGTGTTTTGTACCTGACAGAGCTGTTTCTGTTGTTTCTTTTGTGCCTTGTTGTATTTAGTGTTCAGTTTATTAAAAATACTGATGAACACTTACCACGCTGCATCTTGGTCCTCACTTTCTTCCACCAACGGCTGTTACAACTACTCAACAATCTAAATGAATGTGGCCAGAAAATCTGTAACACCTGTTAATGTGAAAATTGTGATAAACAACATTTTTACAAAAATAAAATAACAACTATATGTCATTTGTTTTCAACTTAAAATCTAGCAGATATGTTTTCAATGACTTACATTAATTGTCAATGGACATGTTAGACCGGTCCTTCCCACTGAGATCGCAAAAAAACAAATTATCCTGGCCTTCATCCACAATAACTGAAATCTAAACAGAAGACTACGGATTGCAAAACTTACTGACAACTCACTCACATACACTTTAAATAACTATTACTTTGTGTTTGCTAGCAATGCTTTTAGATGCTCTGGGTCTACCTGTAGTGGGCCTTACTGTAAATGCTGGGGCTGAAGAGCTTTTGGCATGAACTTGCTTTGCCACTCTCCTCCTTCCCTGGACAATGTTCAAGTTCAAGTTTTGATTTGTCACATGACAAGGATACACATGGTATATCCACCGTTTAACGAAATGCTTACTTGCAGGTTCCTTCTCGACAATGCAACGACAATAAGAAATATTAATAGGTAAGAATACGAACATAAAGTCAATGGACAATGTAAAGATCACTCAGTGACTTGATGCAAGGTGAGCTCTGAGTAGAGGCCATACAGTTGGAGCTTTACTACTGGCTAGCAGCCGTCCATCGCTGTATGTGCTACCTTATTACTAAATAAAACCAGAATCTCGCTCCTTTGCCATCAGCACCATTTTTATGGTGCAACACTGTACCCTGCTGGTGGTGCTTCTGCTCACTGGCCTATCGACTCCTTAAGGCAGAGAGTATATGATTATTCATGGCGACGCTGAATTATTCAGCTTTATGCTTAATATTTCATTATTTATTCACAGTAAACATGGGTGAGCTAGATTTAGTTTGATATATTCTGGGGTGTTGCATGTCCTTGCCTGTCATTATTTCTATGTCTCAAGGAAACCTCTTAGCTAGAGATTTTGGTGTCTTCAATATCACATAAATAACAGGAGAAACTGCAGAAATATTATTTTTAGGGCCAAGGGTTGCATTGAATACTGTTGCAGATGGCAAGAATAGGAGGTAATGAAGGTTTCCGGTAACCCATCTCTCTATAGTACAGTTAGGATCCCAATCCTCAAGAGAATACCTTATTAAACAGTAATGAGCTGATGCCTGGAGGCTATGGAATTTGCCCTTCCATTCAACTTGATCACACAGGCTTCCCTGATCACATCTGATCTGTGCAGGTAGAATCACAACCACGTATAAAATCCCCTTGTAATTGCGCTCAGGAATACTATTTGTAAGCCTTAGCCAAATCCATTGGCAGGGTTTTTTAGCTTGTGATTTTGGGAGTTTAGCCCCAGGGCAGTCTTCAGGCCTGGGGAGCAGAAGGCCACTGGCTGCACCTGCTATGGGACATCCAGGGGCCCCTCTATGGTCTCGCCCTGTTTTCATGTCTCTTCAAAAGCCAATCCATGGAGAGTGACAGAATTCAACTCCTGACAATAATGTGATTGCCCTGCAGCCCACTCTAGTGCTTTGGTCCGGATGCTTTCTATGGGCGCCTGTTGTCACAAGACCTTACTGTCAAACTCCACAGGTCATAAAGTGAACCCACCTGATGTGATCGACTTGGAAAAGTAGAGATGAAACAAGATGGCCGTACTATTTTGAACGCTTCCTACCTTTTCTCTTTCTCTCGGTTAACTTTTTGGATAAGGTTTCTAGAGACTGACGAGATGTGTTCGTATCGTTTCTGGTTTCACAAGCTCTTTTAAGTGCTTTTCTGTGGAAATCACGCCAGTGTGAGTTATTTCTGAGTGGGTTAATCTCATTTCTCATGGCACTTTTATAATGGAGCGTTGTTTAATTATGCATGTGGTGTATAATACTATTCTTGGGGGTGCTGAATTAAGCAGGTGACATCCCAGGCTGTATGTCCTAACAGTAGCCCTCCCTACCCTGACTCACTGTTTGAATTAGCTAGCACAGTGAGAAGACATTTTAGCGCTTGACTGTAAAAAAATAAAGATGTTAAGAAAATATAGCAATCCTCTTGGATTTGCGCATATTTATCCTTAGTTTCATGTGAGCTGTAAAAACAGATTCATGATTTAAATAGGCAACTTAAATAAGCTTAGTCTGTTTTCCATATTAACACAAATTGTATCTAAACAGCGACGTTAACTACAGATTGCAAACAATTGTAGCAGCATACATTGCATACAAGGTCAAATTGTGCAATTTGGGTGTCCGGACCGAGGGTAATCAGATACCTTAGTCAGGAGGACTATTGTGAGTCTCTCTGTTGTGCTCGTGCTGAAATGAAGAGCAGAGTGTCAGTATGTGAGTGTCAGCATCCCCCATGCTCAGCATCCCCCATGCTCAGCATCCCCCATGCTCAGCATCCCCCATGCTCAGCATCCCCCATGCTCAGCATCCCCCATGCTCAGCATCCCCCATGCTCAGCCTGTCCAGCAGTGGGAGCCTATATGCCACGAGTTACTAGGAGTGGAAGGTAGGGGTCAGTGGCGCAGAAACACTGACCAGCCCAAACACACAGGGCAAAACGCTCCGGAGAACAAAAATACATCCACAACCGACAGCGAACACAAAATAATCCCCCACAAACCTAAACTGGCCAAACAGGCTTAAATAGACCAGAAATCAAGAAACACACAAAAAAAAGGTGCAACTAATAAGACTAAACCAACAGAAAAGGGAAAAGGGATCGGTGTTGGCTAGTAGACCAGCGACGACGACCGCCAAGCGCCGCCCGAACAGGCGCGGGAGCCACCTTCGGAGTCGTGACACTATATGGAGAGACAGGTATTCTGGGCAGCTAGGTTTGGTTGTATGGTTTAGTATGAAGAGCGAGGAAGAGGGGCAGTGTAGTATTTGTTTTTAAAAAAAAACATTTTCCCAAGCTCAGTCAAACTATGTTTAAAATACTTCTGTAACAAGGTTCCTCCCTTGTAAAGAAAGAGAGCCTAAAAGTGACAACAATCCCAACCTGGTGTCCATATGTATTCTACTGTATGTAGAAATGCATACAGATGTGATGGTAGTCAAGGTGGGAAAGATTATCAAAAGCAATGTTAGTAACTTACACTGGGTGGACAAAACATTACCTGCTCTTTCCATGACATTGACTGACCAGGTGACTCCGGGTGAAAGCTATGATCCCTTATTGATATCACTTGTTAAATCCACTTCGATCAGTGTAGATAAAGGGGAAGAGACAACTGAGACATGGATTGTGTATGTGTGCCATTCAGAAGGTGAATGGGCAAGACAAAAGATTTAAGTGCCTTGGAACGGTGTGTGGTAGTAGGTGCCAGGCCCACCGGTTTGTGTCAAGAACCGAAATGCAGCTGGGTTTTTCATGTTCAACAGTTTCCCTTGTGAATCAACAATGGTCCACCAAACAAAGGATATCCAGCCAACTTGACACAACTGTAAGAAGCATTGGTGGTTTCTTGCAAAAAGTGCAACTCAATATTAGGAAGGTGTTCGTACTGTTTTGTACACTCAGTGTTTACGGTAGCAGTGGCAAGTATCCATTGTCATACAGACACACCTCTTGTCACTTTTGTTGATAAACATATTGATTAAGATTCATCACCAGAGAGAAAAGACAAGTAAAACAAAAGTGGGGGTGGAGAGAAAGAGAGGAAGGAAACAGGAGGAATAGAGGACGCTCGAAGTTCACGTTTGAAGGGTGGCTAGCCTCATGTTTCCCAGTAACAGAATCCCTCTGGATGGGATGACTCGGTGACATGCTGGGGAGGAGCTGAGGCCTGGAATGGCCTGGCATGTGACGATAATAAGAGAAGACTAACAAAACGCACAGAGGTAGCTGTCTGCCTCCACATTGGTCACATTCTCATTTGTTGCTGCTGGCACTTTATGAATAATTGAGATGGTGGTGTCTTGGTTCTGCCATCGCCCCTACCTCCCCCTCGCTCTCCTCACAGGGACTGCTGAACACTGAACAACCACCCAGGGTAGGCAAAGGGGAGGGGAGGGGAAGGGAGGGGTGTGGGGTGCAGAACACTGTCCTGGATGCAGTCTGCAGCAATTAAACAGTGCTCTCATCCCCATTCTGTCAAGCACCGCCTCTCTCCGCTCCATGAAAACATCTCAAGCAAACGTAACTTTCTCCCTCTCCTTCTCCCTCTCTCTCTACCCCTCTCTCTTCTCTTTCTCTCAAACACTCACACCCACAAATACAGACATATCAAGGCCACCACCCAAAAAGACTTGACAACCAAAATGTATCTTATTCTTCAATATTTTACGAAAGAAAATGACTCCCCATTTAATAAAAAATGTCATGTTTGGTTATTATATTTGTATGTCCTTAATTTTGCAATACCTAAAATGTACCATTCTTGTGGCTGGCTTAACATTTTCTCCCCCAGATATTGTTAATTGACTTGAAAAATACTCAATCTAATACTTAGATTTCCGAGCCTTATTTCAGCCATATTTTGCCGCAATTTTGCAAATGAACTGAAGTGAAAATGCACATCATAATGTTTAATAAATACAGGTTCCACAGAGCCGATGCAGCTCAATAATTGCAATGCGAAATTGCAATACCTTTCAACTGGGAATGAATAATAGAACAGGACTCACTCGCCACACGCTCCTTGTCTGCGCCAACCTTTAGCTCAACTTACCTCATAGCAAGAGGGTTATGAATCATGATATCAATAGAGCTATTACAGCAATCAATAATTTACACGGCTTCCTGGCCGAAAAAAGATTTAACCATCCTCTCCAAGTCATTTATTTAACATTAATATGGTCAAATTGTCCAAACAACTTAAATCAGTGTTGGGGAGATAAAATACATTCAGAAAATGCTCTAGTCTAAAGTTTGTAAAACGTCAACAGAAACACATGCAAACAACGCTAACAAAACGGTGCAATTGAATGATATGAGCATTTAACTTTTTGGTGAATCTTATTTAAAGGTCCAGTGCTGTCAAAAATGTGATTTTTCTGTGTTTTATATACACTACCAGTCAAAAAAGTTTGGACACACCTAGTCATTCAAAGATTTTTTTCTTATTTTAACTATTTTCTACATAACACAGATAAAATCATTTAGTGACCAAAAAAGTGTTTAAAAAATCTATATAAGTGTTTAAAAAATCTAATATATTTGAGATTCTTCAAAGGAGCCACCTTTTGCCTTGACGACAGCTTTGCACACTCTTGGCATACTCTCAACCAGCATCATAAGGTAGTCACTTGGAATGCATTTCAATGAACAGGTGTGCCTGGTTAAAAGTTGATTTGTGGAATGTCTTTCCTTCTTAATGCGTTTGAGCCAATCAGTTGTGTTGAGTCAAGGTAGGGGTGGTATACAGAAGACAGCCCTATTTGGTAAAAGACCAAGTCCATATTATGGTAAGAACAGCTCAAACAAGCAAAGAGAAATAACAGTCCATCGTTACTTTATGACATGAAGGTCAGTCAATTTCAAGGACTTTGAAAGTTTATTCAAGTGCAGTCACAAAAACCATCAAGCGCTATGATGAAACTGGCTCTCATGAGGACCACCACAGGAAAGAAATACCCAGAGTTCCCTCTGCTGCAGAAAATAAGTTCATTAGAGTTAACTGCACCTCAGATTGCAGCCTAAATAAATGCTTCACAGAGTTCAACATCAACTGTTCAGAGGAGACTGAGTGAATCCGGCCTTCATGTTCGAATTGCTGCAAAGAAACCACTACTAAAAAACACTAATAAGAAGAAGAGACTTGCTTGTGCAAAGAAACACAAGCAAGGGACATTAGACTGGTGGAAATCTGTCCTTTGGTCTGAGGAGTCCGGACATGAGATTTTTGGTTCCAACTGCCGTGTCTTTGTGAGACGCAGAGCAGGTGAACGAATAATCTCCACATGTGTGGTTCCCACCATAAAGCATGGAGGAGGAGGTGTGATGGTGTGGGAGTGTTTTGCTGGTGACACTGAGGGAGATTTATTTAGAATTCAAGGCACACTTAAGCAGCATGGCTACCCCAGCATTCTGCAGCGATACACCATCCCATCTGGTTTGGGTTTAGTGGGACTATCATTTGTTTTTCAATAGGACAATGACCCAACACACATCCAGGCTGTGTAAGGGCTATTTGATCTAGAAGGAGAGTGCTGGAGTGCTGCATCCGATGACCTGGCCTTCACAATCACCCAACCTCAACCCAATTGAGGGGGTTTGGGATGAGTTGGACCGCAGACTGAAGGAAAAGCAGCCAAAAAGTGTTCAGCATGTGGGAACTCCTTCAAGACTTTTCCTCATGAAGCTGGTTGAGAGAATGCCAAGAGTTTGCAAAGCTGTCATCAAGGCAAAGGGTGGCTACTTTGAAGAATCTATAATATAAAAGATATTTTCATTTGATTAACACTGTTTGGGTTACTACATGATTCCATGTGTCTTATTTCATAGCTCTGATGTCTTTTCACTATTATTCTACAATGTAGAAAATAGTAAAAATAAAGAAAAACCCTTGAATGAGTAGGTATGTCCAAACTTTGTCCAGACTGGTACTGCATATTTCCACTCTATGAGGTTGGAATAATACTGTGAAATTGTGGAAATTATGATAATGCCCTTTCAGTGTCAGAGACGTTTGAAAAGACCGCCTGCAATGTAGAAAATAGTAAAAATAAAGAAAAACCCTTGAATGAGTAGGTATGTCCAAACTTTGTCCAGACTGGTACTGCATATTTCCACTCTATGAGGTTGGAATAATACTGTGAAATTGTGGAAATTATGATAATGCCCTTTCAGTGTCAGAGACGTTTGAAAAGACCGCCTGCAATTTCAGCCTGATTGGGTGGAATGGATATTTTGACCTGCCCTTTCTACATTTTGTTACATTACAGCCTTATTCTAAAATAGATTAAATAAAAAATAAAAACATCTTCAATTTACACACAACACCCCATCATGTTTGCTGTTTTAAGTTTGAAAAACAATAATATATACAAAATACCTTAGTTACATAAGTATTCGGGGCGGCAGGGTAGCCTAGTGGTTAGAGCATTGGACCGAAAAGTTGCAAGTTCAAATCCCCGAGCTGACAAGGTACAAACTCTGTCGTTCTGCCCCTGAACAGGCAGTTAACCCACTGTTCCTAGGCCGTCATTGAAAATAAGAATTTGTTCTGACTTGCCTAGTAAAATAAAGGTAAAATTTAAAAATTTAAATCCAGACCCTTTACTATGAGACTCGAAATTTAGCTCAGGTGCATCCTGTTTCCATTGATCATTCTTGAGATGTTTCTACAACTTTATTGGAGTCCACCTGTGGTAAATTCTATTGATTTGACATGATTTAGAAAGGCACACACCTGTCTGTATAAGGTCCTAAAGTTGACACTGCATGTCAGCGCAAAAACCAAGCCGCGAGGTCGAAGTAATTGTCCGTAGAGCTCCGAGACAGGATTGTGTCGAGGTACAGATCCGGGGAAGGGTACCAAAAATTGTCTGCAGCATTGAAGGTCCCCAAGAACACAGCGGCCTCCATCATTCATAAATGGAAGAAGTTTGGAAACACTCTTCTTAGAGCTGGCCGCCCGGCCAAACTGAGCAATCAGAGACTTGTCCTGAAGCCACTCCTACGTTGTCTTGGCTGTGTGCATAGGGTCATTGTCCTGTTGGAAGGTGAATCTTCACCCCAGTATGAGGTCCTGAGTGCACTGGAGCAGGTTTTCATCAAGGATCTCTCTGTACAAAATGTGGAAAATGTCAAGGGGTGTGAATACTTTCCGAATGCACTGTAATGTGATTTTCCTCTTTTGCACACAAATGTGAATATATTTTTAAACAAAGTTCAGCTAGTTCACAAAGAGAGCACATTCATTTGCAATATGTCTTTTAAGGGGGTGTGTTACACCTGTAGAGTGAAAACACATTCATTCCCATCCTATACAAATATGAATCCAAACAGTCTGAGACATAAACGTGAAAATGTTGGTGTAATTAATGAAATTGTCCAAACAACTAACTGGACTTGAGCATTCAACAGGACATCTCACATGATATAGACATGCCATTTTCTATAGGTCTATTTGTTATAGTTCTGTGATAGCTGTGCAGTGACGTCTCCCCTTCCAACCTGACAAAGCTTGAGCGTATCGGCAGAGGTGAATGGGAGAAACTCCCCAAATACAGGTATGCCAAGCTTTTAGCGTCATACCCAAGAAGTCTCGAGGATGTAATCGCTACCAAAGGTGCTTCAACAAAGTTTATTTTTATTTTATTTTTATTTCACCTTTATTTAACCAGGTAGGCCAGTTGAGAACAAGTTCTCATTTACAACTGCGACCTGGCCAAGATAAAGCAGAGCAGTGTGACAAAAACAACACAGAGTTACACATAAACAAACATACAGTCAATAACACAATAGAAAAATATATGTGTGAGTGAGTGAAAATGCAGAAGAGTAGAGAGGTAAGGCAACAAATAGGCCATGGAGACAAAATAATTACAATTTAGCATTAACACTGGAGTGATAGATGTGCAGATGATGATGTGTAAGTAGAGATACTGGGGTGTAAAAGAGCAAGAGGATAAGTAACAATATGGGGTGTGCTATTTACAGATTGGCTGTGTACAGCTACAGTGATCGGAAAGCTGCACTGACAGCTGATGCTTAAAGTTAGAGAGGGAGATATAAGTCATTGGCAGCAGAGAACTGGAAGGAAAGGCAGCCAAAGGACATGTTGGCTTTGGGGATGAACAGTGAAATATACCTGTTGGAGCACGTGCTACGGGTGGGTGTCGCTATGGTGATCAGTGAGCTGAGATAAGGTGGGGATTTACCTAGCAAAGACTTATAGATGATGACAAAACAGATGGTACTGTGATAGACTACATCTAGTTTGCTGAGTAGAGTGTTGGAGACTATTTTGTAAATGACATCGCCAAAGTAAAGGTTCGGTAGGATAGTCAGTTTTACGAGGGTATGTTTGCAGCATGAGTGAAGAAGACTTTGTTGCGAAATAGGAAGCCAATTCTAGATTTAATTTTAGATTGGAGATGCTTAATGTGAGTCTGGAAGGAGAGTTTACAGTCTAACCAGACACCTAGGTATTTATAGTTGTCCACATATTCTAAGTCAGAACCGTCCAGAGTAGTGATGCTAGTCGGGAGGGTGCCGGCAGCAATCGGTTGAAGAGCATGAACTTAGTTTTACTAGCATTTAAGAACAGTTGGAGGCCACGGAAGGAGTGTTGTATGGCGTTGAAGCTTGTTTGGAGGTTTGTTAGCACAGTGTCCAAAGAAGGGCCAGATGTATACAGAATGGTGACGTCTGCATAGACTTTTTTTTCTAAAAGCCTATTTTTGATTTGTCATTATGGGCTATTGTGTGTAGTTTCAAACTATTTCATCCATTTTATAATAAGGCTGTTGTAACGGTTTTCTTCCGTTGAAGGAGAGGAGGACCAAAATGCAGCGTGGTTAGTGTTCAACATGTTTAATAAGGACAATAAACGTGAACACTATAAAATACAAAACAACAAATGTGACAAAACCGAAACAGTTCTATCTGGTGCATAGAGACAAAGACAGAAGAAAACCACCCACAAAGTACCCACAGAATATGGCTGCCTAAATATGGTTCCCAATCAGAGACCACGATAGACAGCTGCCTTTAATTGAGAACCAATCTAGGCAACTATAGACATACAAACTACCTAGAAAGGAAACAGCCCCATAAACATACAAAATCCCCTAGACCAGACAAAACACATAAATCCCCCATGTCACACCCTGACCTAACCAAAATAATAAAGAAAACAAAGATAACTAAGGCCAGGGCGTGACAGTTGTAATGTAACAAAATGTGTAAAAAGTCAACGGGTCTGTCTGTGTACTTTCAGAATGCACTGTAAGTTTATAGACCAATAACAAAGAGAGTTGAAAACCTCTGCCAATAACATCTCGTTTTTAAGTTATAGATCCCTCCCATTAGCCTCAACCAATTAGGCCCATCACGCAGACCACTCACAGACACTCTTTGCTAAATTCTTGCTCGAAAATAGCTCTTTGCTAAGAAGCTATTTTTGTTTCTTTTTGACCATTTTAATAAAATAAAATAAATAACACTAAGGTACTTAATTGTTACCAAGAATTGATTTGATATTGAGATAAAAGCGTCTACAATACGCCTTTAACCTGATTTAAAACGGTCTCTGTAAGTAGCCACATATCACATGAGCCCAAGACATAGAAAAAGAGAGAGAATTGTGTCCATTAGGTTATCATAATGAGCAAGCAGACGATTATATATTTGCATTGCTTTTGCCACTCTTTCAAATTCCTCTTTATCGCCGTAAATTATACATTGCCTAAGCAATTAATTATATCTCAAGATCAAAGAGAATATATTTCATTTGCAAAATATTGATCCTCGGGCTAAAATATCCAGGAGAGAGCCTTGATCACACTTGGGAAAATAGCATAACTGCAGGTTATATTGACATATAACATAGGGTGAATTCAGAAACTGGGGCAGCTTAATCTTGAAGTGTTTATTTCTTGGTCTGGCAAGAGAAAATCTAAACTATTGTTACTAAGCCCTTGCAGAGAAACCACATGATCAAAATCTCATCAGCTCATTTGTGTGACATCATAGAGGAGCACAGAGTAAGCTTCAAACTGGAAGCTCACTCCACAAAGCACGTGGTAAGATCAGTGACATATATTTTCTTCTGTTTTGATGTTTAGGTTATGAAACTGTCATAAATAATTCACTGTTCCAAATTGTGATGTAAATGTGTATACTATGTACTGGTGAATCAAAATACAGAAACAAGTTGCCAATGTTGTTTACATTTTGTAATTCAGTCTTTTTTTATCACGTTTACCAACTATAGCTATATAAAGTGGGACAATATGGAATACTAAAGTGTGGTGTAAAGTGGGACAACATGGAGTAGCTAATGTATGTTGTAAAGTGGGACAACATGGAATACTAGAGTGGGTGCTTCTACACCTGCATTGCTTGCTGTTTGGGGTTTTAACCTGGGTTTTTGTACAGCACTTTGAGATATCAGCTGATGTAAGAAGGGCTATATAAATAAAGTTGATTTGATTTGATTTGACAACATGGAGTAGCTAAAGTGTGTTGTAAAGTGGGACAACATGGAGTTGGTAAAGTATGTTGCAAAGTGGGACAACGTGGAGTAGCTAAAGTGTGTTGTCAAATGGGACAACATGGAGTAGCTAGCATGTGTTGTAGAGTGGGACAACATGGAGTAGCTAAAGTGTGTTGTAAAGTGGGACAACATGGAGTAGCTAGAGTGTGTTGTAGAGTGGGACAACATGGAGTAGCTAAAGTGTGTTGTAGAGTGGGACAACATGGAGTAGCTAAAGTGTGTTTTAAAGTGGGACAACATGGAGTAGCTAAAGTGTGTTGTAGAGTGGGACAATGTGGAGTAGCTAAAGTGTGTTGTAAAGTGGGACAATGTGGAGTAGCTAAAGTGTGTTGTCAAATGGGACAACATGGAGTAGCTAAAGTGTGTTATAAAGTGGGACCGCATGGAGTAGCTAAAGTGTGTTGTAAAGTGGGACAACATGGCGTAGCTAAAGTGTGACAACGTGGAGTAGCTAATGTGTGACAACATGGAGTAGCTAAAGTGTGGTGTAAAGTGGGACAACATGGAGTAGCTAATGTGTGACAACATGGAGTAGCTAAAGTGTGGTGTAAAGTGGGACAACATGGAGTAGCTAAAGTGTGTTGTAAAGTGGGACAACATGGAGTAGCTAGAGTGTGTTGTAGAGTGGGACAACATGGAGTAGCTAAAGTGTGTTGTAGAGTGGGACAACATGGAGTACCTAAAGTGTGTTTTAAAGTGGGACAATGTGGAGTAGCTAAAGTGTGTTGTAAAGTGGGACAATGTGGAGTAGCTAAAGTGTGTTGTCAAATGGGACAACATGGAGTAGCTAAAGTGTGTTATAAAGTGGGACCGCATGGAGTAGCTAAAGTGTGTTGTAAAGTGGGACAACATGGCGTAGCTAAAGTGTGACAACGTGGAGTAGCTAATGTGTGACAACATGGAGTAGCTAAAGTGTGGTGTAAAGTAGGACAACATGGAGTAGCTAATGTGTGACAACATGGAGTAGCTAAAGTGTGGTGTAAAGTGGGACAACATGGAGTAGCTAAAGTGTGTTGTAAAGTGGGACAGCATGGAGTACTACAACCCTGCTGGTCATCTTTGAACGTTTGAACATTTTTAAGAACAATCGTGCCTTAATGGCCACATACTCTTAAAATCTCCACCTGACACAGCCAGAAGAGGACTGGCCACCCCTCAGAGCCTGGTTCCTCTCTAGGTTTCTTCCTAGGTTCCTGCCTTTCTAGGGAGTTTTTCCTAGCCACTGTGCTTCTACATCTGCATTGCTTGCTGTTTTGGGGTTTTAGGCTGGGTTTCTGTACAGCACTTTGTGACATCTACTGATGTAAAAAGGGCTTCATAAATACATTTGATTGATTTGATTGAGTAGCTAAAGTGTGACAACATGGAGTAGCTAATGTGTGACAACATGGAGTTGCTAAAGTGTGTTGTAAAGTGGGACACTGTGTTGTAAAGTGAGACCTGCTGTCTCAAGATATAAGCTGCTGTCCCAAGTTATTACCTGCTGTCCCAAGTTATAACCTGCTGTCCCAAATTATAACCTGCTGTCCCAAACTATAACCTGCTGTCCCAAACTATAACCCTGCTGTCCCAAGTTATTTCCTGCTTTCCCAAGTTATAATCTGCTGTCCCAAGTTATAACCTGCTGTCCCAAATTATAACCTGCTGTCCCACGTTATAACCTGCTGTCCCAGTTTAAAGTTCTGTCCGAAGTTATAACCTGCTGTCCCAAGTTATAACCTACCAAATGAGAACTGAAAATATGGTTTTGACTCAGTGTACACACATGGGTGTGTCATGCCTCCTGTCAATATGCTGTGTGTGTGTGTGTGTGTGTGTGTGTGTGTGTGTGTGTGTGTGTGTGTGTGTGTGTGTGTGTGTGTGTGTGTGTGTGTGTGTGTGTGTGTGTGTGTGTGTGTGTGTGTGTGTGTGTGTGTGTGATTAGGACACATCTTGAGGATTTCAGAAATGTATCATGTTTTGGGCTAATATGTTGGCTAGACGTTGAAAGAGGTTACAGAATACGAAAATGCAAAGTGTCCCACTTATTCCTAATTCACCCTACAGTACATTGTTTTCTATTTTCATCAACAATATTTTGTTTTTGTTTTCCCTTCCCCTTAATACATGCATCGAATTTACACAAATCGAACCAAATTTGTATTTATTTAAAGCCTATAGACCTCCTGCTCCACTTTTACCAAAAAATATCCAATACTAAATGACTCATACAGCAGTACGTATTAATCACGAAGAGATGAAATATAATTACAATGAAGTGAGTTATTATTGTTATTAGTTTAAATAATACTAATAACAGATAAACTATTTCAGAATTCTATTGTTGCATTTTTATTCGTATAATAACAGGTTCAACTTGAGTCCAAAAACTCCTTTATATAAAAGATATAAAAACATCGAAACGATTGGAGAAAAAAAAAACATAGCTATACCCTTAATAGTCAAATGACGGGGTAAAAAACCTACACAGTATAGACAGATGAAAGGGGTGAATTTTTTTTTGTTATTTTCGCATGGGTTTAAAAGATAAATAAAAGTCTTCAAATCCTTACCTGAAATTGTGGGAGTCACAAGCCTCTATCCTTCGAGTCACGAGCTCCCACACTCTCAGCCCTCCGCACAGCAACAATCCTCATTTTATGCCTATATAATTAATATTGCATCTTCATTATTTAATCATTTGAAAACCCACGATATACCCCAGTAACACACGGGCATTCGTTATTTAAACAGATCTAATTAGGACCAAGATCCTGGTAACAGTGCGTCAAAGAAGAGGAAAACATAAAGTGTGTCTCTTATTGTTATTGTTGCGTGGTGTTACATGGTGTTTGACTTTGGTTTATAAATTCAGCACTGAAAATCATTGTTTTTCTTCTATATTTATGTGCTATATGATTCCTTTTAAATCGTAGCAGAGCATTGGGAATTCATAAATACAACACGTCAAGTTATCTGTGAAACTCAAGGTTATACAATGATTTTATTGCCCATCTGTATCTTGAGGCATGATTTATTCAAAGACCACGGAAGAACAAACCCTGAGTCAATTTTCCCTTACTCCAACCCCAGAAACGAAAGAGATATTGTATTTAACATAGACTCACACAAATAGCAAAATTACTTTAAGCCTAGGTAAACGTTTTCTTCCTGTCTTTAAATTAAGTGATAATGCTAGGTCTAATTATCTACAACTGACAAAAACACAAATTAAGCATGTCCAGTGTAATCAAAATAATCAATTGCTGATTCAATTGAATTGTATAAAATATTCAATGATTTATTCATTCATTTTCAACTTCACACATTTTGTCAAGTAAAATTCAAGAGTGAAGAAAAATACTAACAATATTTCAGTGATACTCCAAACTGTTTTACATGTTCACATCAAAATACGTAATGTCAAAATATAGCAGCTTTTCCATGCCCGTTTGACGTGCCTTAGTTACAATAGTGACATTTTGAAAATGACTAAAGTAAATCAACTCGTGTTGTGTCGTTAATATTGTGAAATGTGATTTTCCTCTTTTGCACACAACTGTGAATGAATTTGTCAACGAAGTTCAGCTAGTTCACAAAGAGAGCATATTAATTTGCAATATGTTTTTAAGGGGGGGGGGGGTTAAACCGATAGAGTGAAAACACATTAATTCCATCCTATACAAGTATGAATCCAAACAGTCCGAGACATACAGTAAATGTGAAAATGTTGGTGTAATTGATTAAATTGTCCAAACAACTAACCGAACTTACGAGCATTCAACAGGACATCTCACATGATAGAGACAGGTCATTTTCTATAGGTCTATTTGTTATGGATATGTGATTGAAGAGAGTTGTGATATGCAGTCAAGTAAAAGCAACAACAACGAAAACTTAATCCAAGAGACCTTTAGCACAACACGTTTCATTCCAATCTACAACATAAAATGTGCCCGTTAGAGGACAAAAAAGTGAACGAGACAACATAATGAACATTTAAATAAATCTATAGAGTCTCGGTTGTAAATTCCAGTCGGACATGATGAAATGTTGATAGATCCCTGTTATCTCTTCAAAATGTCGTATTTTATGCATAATGTTAATTAACTAATGCACAGCAGAATATTTCATCCTTTTCTGTTTTTGCCTTTGGTTGCAAAACCACACACGAACCACGTTTTTTTTAAGGTCCAGCTTTTCAGCAATTGCAGCAATTTTTTCCGAAGATGGACGGGGCTGGATCGCAAAATATGCCTCCAACGAGCGCTTCTCAGGTGCGGCTATCGAAGTGCGTTTTCGTTTCCTTTCGTTACCATTAAAAAGATCTGGCTTGCTGTTTTTCTCCCGGTAAGCAGCCTCGGCCTCCTCGAGCCAGGCTTGGAGGACAGGTTTTAGCGCAATCATATTATTGTGAGAGAGGGTGAGGGACTCAAACCTGCAGATAGTACTCTGGCTGAGAGAGCCCACCCCTGGTATCTTCAGGTTGGCGAGGGCTGAGCCAACGTCCGCCTGGGTCACCCCGAGCTTTATCCTCCTTTGTTTGAATCGCTCAGCAAAGGCTTCCAGCTCCCTAGGATCTGACTCCACGTCGTTGACACACGACATTCCGTTGTGCACAGATAGAGAGTGCGGATGACCCATGGCCATAGCCTGGTGGAGATGACCCATGGTCTGGAGGTGGTGCTGGTGCGTGGTAATCATAGAGGAATCCGGAGCCCCCATCCCGCTCACTGAGAGACTGGACGAGATGTGATCCAGAAGATCCCCCTCTAAATTCTGGTTGAGGTGGTGGTGGTGGTGGTGTTGGTGAGAGGTCAGGGTGGAAGGATGGGAGATGGGCACCGTAGAGGAGTTGGAGGTGCAGGGGACACTACTCATGGTATGGTAAGTCACGTCTGGCTTGAAATGGTGACTCTTGCCGTGAGAGACTATGTCAGCAGCCGCCAGAGCTTCCGCGCGTGCCAGTAGACTCTCATCAAAGCCACCGAAGATATTGCCCTGGAGCTGGAAGCAAGAGTGCGCATACTGGAATCAGTGGGGAATTCTGTCAACTCAGAATTCAAATAAATGTTAAGCACAGGGAGAACCCTCCTCAAAGCACAGGTCATAAACATTAATATGAAAGCAGCAGCTTTGCTTGAATAGACGAGATGATGAGAGAGCGAAAGAGAGGGAGGGGGAGGGGTTGCGAGGGAGAACGAAAGAAAGAACGAGTACGAGAGTGGATAAAACAAAGTCCTTTCTGATCCACTTAAAACGTCTTAAATTGATATTTGTTCATACGTTTGTGCCTCAAATAATTGACTGAGAAACATACCTGCGGGGCAGGCAGACAAACTCTGCGCATGCCTTCCGAACTCGCGTGCAGGCCAGAGTATTTGGGCTCCTGCAGCACAGGGTGCATAGAGAAATGCTGCTTTCCGTTCATGGTCATCATCTTCGATGCGCACCTTGCAGGTAAGTGGCCCTGACATAGAGGCAGGCTCGGTTCTCTGGCTCGTTGCTGTTAGTGAGCTATTTCCATTGGCAGCGCCTCCCGTTCTGCCTCTCTCACCCCACCTGCTCCTTTACTCAACTTACAAGTTACAAGTCATGGGAATGGGCTGGGTGCTGTGCGCAAGCGTGATGCACGGTTGAAAGTGAACGCAATTAAATTGCCCATGAAACTAAAAACAATGAGGCTCATTATCAGCTATACATAACATGTGATAATGGATTATAAATATGATTAGGCCTATACAATTGTTTGTTCATATTCTCAATAAACTACTCTAGGCCTATATATTTCTGCTGCATTAACTTGTGGTTCCAGACGTAATATAATGAACACAGATCATGTGTGCAGTCTATTTTTATTAATTTGTCATGTTTTTTAGCAGTTTTATCCTCATCAAGGGTAAAACAGGAGCGTGGTTAGCTTCAGCAGCATGGACAGCTCCAGTATTGGCTTCTCGAGGCGACAGGTGATTCCCACACAGTTAAATGAGGGAACCGTGCTTCGGCCAGTCTTCAACAATCAGAGGGTGTGGCAAATGAATAGCAGACGTGAAATCTAATTCCACACAAATTCTATACCATTAATGAAATTATAAAATGTGTAGATGAAATATACCAATAGATTCATTCCCTTCAATCCAGTCAATGTATGCTTAGAATATGAAACCACTCTTGATTTATGTATAAACATTTTTTCAAGAGGCAAAAAAGAAACAAAGGTAGCTCAAAAAGAAACAGAAATAAATAAAAACTTGGTCATATTAAAAAGAAAATTCCTTGAAAAATGATCAACATTAAGTAACGTTAAAGGCCTACATTGATTTAAAAATGTATAGATAAAGAACTAGCGTACTTCATACTTTATCAAAAACGAAAGAGCAATCTATAATAAGATTTCTCTTGAAAATATGATTTGGGTAATTTATTAATCCCATGTCTATCTCTCGAGCAATTACTGATAAATAAAAAATATTAAAATGATTAGTTAAGACCTCCCGAGTGGCGCAGCAGTCTAAGGCGTCACTGCAGATCCGAGTTCGATACCGGACTGTGTCTCAGCTGGCCGCGACCGGGAGAACATGAAGCGGCGCATAATTAGCCCAGCGTCGTCCGTGTTAGGGGAGGGTTTGGCAGGCGGGGATGTCCTTGTCCCATCGCGCTCTAGCGACTCCTGTGGCGGGACGGGCGCATGCATGTTCACGCAGTCGCCAGGTGTATGGTGTTTCCTCCGACACATAGGTGTGGCTAGCTTCCGGGTTAAGCGGACAGTGTGTCAAGAAGCAGTGCGGTTTGGCGGGTTGTGTTTCGGAGGAAGCATGGCTCTGGACCTTCGCCTCTCCCGAGTCGGTACGAGAGTTGCAGCGATGGGACAAGACTGTAACTACCAATTGGGCAGTAAAAGTAAAAAATTGTTTTTATTAGTAATGAAAAAATATCATTGTCAAAATTATTCTAAAACTGCAGCTCATATGCCCCATATAGCACCAGGCTAAAGCCAAAAGTATGTTAGTTGAATCTGGACTGACTGAAATAGGGATCACTTTAATGCTGCACATCCAAAACGACAGACCTGTTATTTACAGGTATTCCTGATCTTAATCCTTCCCATCATTGCATTGGGATAGGGTCAGTTCAAGATGATCGACTTTGGCCAAATCTGATTACAGGATCTTGTAGATAAGACACCTACAGTACACACAACAGCAATATTGGCTGAATATAATTGGAGCAGGTCAGGGCAGGGCCTTGCTCTCGTCTCCCTCCCCATGCAGGTGAACAGAGCACCTGTCCTCAGTGCATTAGATCTCATGTGGCAGGCTGAATGCCTCTCCCAGCAGTAGAAAGAGGAGCCAGGCAGGCCAGTGACACAGCGCTTCCATCTGATCCTGGCCACCTCTCCTCCGGTTCCTCAGACAGTGAATAATTCAGCAGCATGGTGGCAGGCATCCATTACCACGTTGGCATGTCCTTATTCATTATAGAGATTAAAACAGGCAAGGTCTTTTCTCACCATTGGACCTGTTGAGTGAGTGAGAGAGAGAACATCTTGTCAGGGTAGACTTTTTGTATACTGTACAGTAGGCCTATACTTTAAAGGAAGTCCGACTCATTGCCCGGCTGGGCTGCAAAGATGTTCAGAACTGAGAAACAAACTATGTCATGTATTATTCCATTCAATATTTTACCCTGAATTAAGTATAATGTCCTTCTCTCTCTTGCTCACATGAACTCTTATTCTTAGACTTCTTAATAACAGTATGTATAATTCAATGGTCATTGTTGTCTTGTCATCTGTGTGCATTCCCATTCTGAAGATTGCATCTGACATGTTTTATGGATTTGTTTGTATCGAGATGTGACAGCAGCACTCATCTCCCTAGCCTGTGTACAGCTCATAAGATTTCCTTCACCAAATGACCCTCCAATTGTTGTCTGTCTCCACTTTGGGATCTGTGGTGCGTGCACGTAGTGCTCATCACCTGGGCGACAGGGGATGTGAGGACGAGTGGCTGTGGTTGACATTTCGTCCCACGGGTAACCCAACAGCGCTTGCATTAAATCAAATAGACTCTTGAGTGTTTTTCACTTCACTTCCTAAAGTAAGGAATGTTCATGCATTATTTATCAACATTTGAATATGTCAAAGTCACTGAAGCCAATTTAAGTTCCTCTCTGTGTTGGAATTCTGTTTTGGTGGGTGGGATGGGTGCCATAGAGGAAGCCCACCCGAGAATGACCCTGTTTTGGTGGGTGGGATGGGTGCCATGGAGGAAGCCCACCCGAGAATGACCCTGTTTTGGTGGGTGGGATGGGTGCCATAGAGGAAGCCCACCCGAGAATGACCCTGTTTTGGTGGGTGGGATGGGTGCCATGGAGGAAGCCCACCCGAGAATGACCCTGTTTTGGTGGGTGGGATGGGTGCCATGGAGGAAGCCCACCCGAGAATGACCCTGTTTAGGTGGGTGGGATGGGTGCCATAGAGGAAGCCCACCCGAGAATGACCCTGTTTGGTGGGTGGGATGGGTGCCATAGAGGAAGCCCACCCGAGAATGACCCTGTTTTGGTGGGTGGGATGGGTGCCATGGAGGAAGCCCACCCGAGAATTACCCTGTTTAGGTGGGTGGGATGGGTGCCATGGAGGAAGCCCACCCGAGAATGACCCTGTTTAGGTGGGTGGGATGGGTGCCATGGGAAGCCCACCCGAGAATGACCCTGTTTTGGTGGGTGGGATGGGTACCAGGGAAGCCCACCCGAGAATGACCCTGTTTTGGTGGGTGGGATGGGTGCCATGGAGGAAGCCCACCCGAGAATGACCCTGTTTAGGTGGGTGGGATGGGTGCCATGGAGGAAGCCCACCCGAGAATGACCCTGTTTAGGTGGGTGGGATGGGTGCCATGGAGGAAGCCCACCCGAGAATGACCCTGTTTAGGTGGGTGGGATGGGTGCCATGGAGGAAGCCCACCCGAGAATGACCTTGCTTTCCCATCATCATACAAATGAAACTATGTGCCGGTACAGCCCCTCTCCATCTGTATTTGGACAGTGAAGCAATTAAAACATTTTGTGGCTCTACACTCCAGCATTTTGGATTTGAGATCAAATGTTTCATGAGGTAACAGTACAGAATGTAACCTTTTATTTGAGGGTATTTTCATACATCTGATTTAGTGTTAATAAATGAAAACACTTTATATATCTAGTACCCCGATTTGAAGATGTCACAAGTATTTGGACAAATTTCACTTAGTGTATTCAAGTTGGAGAAAGTTTAGTATTTGGTCACATATTTCTTGCATCGATGCATTTACAGCTTGTTTTGGTTGTGTTTCGGATGATGTTTTCTACAATAGGAAGTGAATGGTGAATAATGTATCGTGTCATTTAGGAATGACTTTTGTCAACACTTTTACACGAATGCGGGTGCTACCATAATTATGGATAATCATGAATGATGGGTGAAAAAGTTAGCAAGACAATACTAAAGGAATGACAACACAGGTTTTGAAGGTAATATTCTTTTGGAATGTTCTCCCACCCAGGTAGAAATTTGAATGTTTTTTTTTTTTTTTTTTTTGCTGGTGTCAAATTCAAATTGTTTATATTTTGTATTTTGTTTCTCTTCCAAGCACCCCATTCCTCCATCTTTATTGGTAAAAGCAAACATGCTAGTGAGTTAGAAATCCATTTTACAAACAGAATAAATCAAAAATACACCCACATCCCGCAAATATAAACAGTAACAAATCCCAAAATGATTCTTCCAATAAATGAGTTGCATTTTACACTACGATGTCACAGTAGCATCCACATTGCAGTACAAACAAGTGTACAAGTTTCTCAAAGCAATTTCTGAAATCCCACTTTGACATGTAATAGTCCTGTCCATAACTGACATTTAAGAAAAGGACTGTTCATAAAAGCACATAGCAAAACAAGTGTGAGGGTACTGTGCAGTGAAAAAGATCTTATTCTTTAGCCTTTTCCTTCTGGTCTTCCATCCCTTTCTCACATTTCAATGGGCATTTTTTTATTTCCAAAACTAAATATATTGCCACATGATATGTGTCATGCTGATGTCTGTTACATGGTAACACCAAGCCTCACTGATGGAGATGAGGCAAAGCCTAGGAGTCCAAGAGTAAGCCTCCAACTTTCCACATCTCTAATCTAACTCTTTCAATAGGACTGCAAAATGAACAGGGATCAAAAATCTGTTAGGGCTACGGCAACATAAAACTGTTTTTCCTTTGCACTCAACGTTGAATTAAATGGTCTAGTCTTGAGTTAGAGAGAACCTGGCCAAATATGAAAGAAGAACACGCTCTAGAGTTCAATATCTGTAGATCAGCAGCAGCAATACAAGATTCATGTTTCCTCTCCTGACAAAATGTAAATACAGTATGTAAGGACAAATAATACACACGTTTTTTCATCAAGTATACACATTCAAAAGAGGATGTTACTTTGCTCATTTCATAGCCACCAACACAATGCTTCTTGACTTGCAGGGAGTCCTCACTCATTAACACTAAGTGCCTCACACCGAATGGATTAAACTGCTGCCGAATATCGCTACTGTAAAATAAGATCAGAAACTGTGCATGGAGAAATCTGTTACAAATGTCTGGTTTACTTGTCAGCTCTCAAAACCATGTAGCTAAATCCTGGCAGACGTGAGCTGGTAAGAATGTGTTGTGAAGTGACGCCACAAGGGTTGGTTTAACACAAACCTACCTTAAGTAGGGACATTAAGTACTCTTGCTTGAAAATAAAATGGGCCCTCTTTTCCTGACAACTTCAACATTCATTCAAATGACAAACTGAAAAAATATCAAAGTAATTCCTATTGCAAGAAAAATAACAAATCTCATAAAAATGCAGCCTTCTGATTATGTAAGGCAAAATTATATATAAAACCAAATGCTCAGTATACATTCAAACACCATTGTCTACAGATCTCAAACAAATTTGACAATAGATGACTAGATCCTCATCCAAAGATGTCTTTGGTCTCAGATGACAGAAGAGATGACTCGGGAAAAGAGAAAATAGAGTTGTTAAACACCATCTCAAAAGTGCGTAACATTAGTCTTGGTGTTCATATGTGCATAAAGTGGCACCACACATTTAGTCGACAACAAAATACTCAGTGAAATATCAAGTGTCTCTATTTGAATCCAAGATGGAGGCTTTATCTAATTTACATTTCAACAGGGGACGCTGATTCTGTAATCTGGAGCTGTGACAGCATAGCCATCCCTGGACCTTGAGCCTCGTAATTATAGACAACATCAGTCAAATAAGAGAGGATGAAACCATAGCTTAAATATTTATAAAAATACCTATTCACAGTAGTCATAAATGTTGTACTGATATTATCTGGTAACCACATTGAAACACACATTTATTTATAACGGTTTAGATTGATCTCAGCAAAAGTGAGATTTTAATAATTATTCAGATGTTTCAAGAGAAAACAGTCTGCCCTTTCAAGCTTCACACGTATCATTAAAGTATAGACTCTCATATTAGTCCTTATTTCTTCAGTCTCAAAATACTGGAAGCTGGTCTAAAAAAACCTAAAGAAGTGATTTCCGTCAAATCTGTTTGAATTAGTTTAAAAAATATATCAAAGTCCTTCCCACGAAAAAGTGTGACGTTCGTATTGCCTTCATCGCCTCCATGAACGACTCTCATACTCGTCATCCTCATCGTCGTCTTCCTCCTCTTCCTCCATAAGCAGGTAGGGGCTGACTTCCTCCTGGAGGAATCAAATTAAATAATAATCTTTAGATCAAGCGGTTCATTGAGTGATGATTTTACATGGTTTTCCAAAATGCTATAAGAAAACAGGAAATAGGGAGAGAAGTACAGTAACTTACCGCATTGACCTCTTCCTTCGAGTCCTCCTCCTCAGGTTCTGTGGATACGGATGGTGTCTTCGGCTTGAACCATGCAATCTGTAGAACGCGACCTTTGAACTTTGCTCCTTGGTTTGCAGCCTATAACGTGAAAATGATCATGAATGGTAAAATTCAATTAAAACTTGAGAACTTTCTCGGTTATAAAGGCATCAAAATGTTACTGTATGCATGCCATCTGCAGGACATACATTCTCCGCGTCGCTCCGGGTCTTGAACGTCATGACAACACTGGTAGCATCCTGATCACGGAGCTCCTCTATCTCACCAAATTTCTGTGACAAGGACGAGAATACAGAAACAGCCGTAAGTACCTGTAGAAACTCCTTTACACATCTCTCTGGTGGAAGCACTGTTTTTACAACTATAATGATTCATGCTTTGTACCACTTGAGTTCTAGCACAGACCTTTCAATATTCAAATAAGACATTTTGGGAAAATTATACAACTAGCTGGATTTGATAAGGGTGTATTTCCTTACCACAAAGTGAGGCATCAGCTCCTCCTTCTCTTCCTGTGTGACTCCCAGGATGGCGATGGCTCGGGGCCTGTGGTCCACCACCATGTGATTGCCACCTCCTCTGCCACCTCCTCTGTGTCCCCGTCCCCTGCCCCTTCCTCGGCCCCTGCCCCTGACACCTGCTGCGTCGCCCACCTTCCCACGCCCGGTTGGTATCAGGCCCAACCGGGTGGCCTGGGGGAACACAATCAACAAGGTCATCAGATCCACAACTAACTTCCATTTCTCAACAACACACAGCACGAGGTGCCAGCTGACACTAAGGTGATGCCACAGATCCACATGTGGAACCAAGACAGCTGGCCGTGTCACCAGACCCCAAACCAAGGTGGTGGAGATGGTGCTACCTGGCATGTCCTCACCAAACAGTGCCAGGCAGCAGCATCAGTATCCAGGAAGAAAATGTAGTGCTACTGAGAACCAGTGTCCCCACAGGCTTGGTATCCATATTTAATGTGTCCAAGGGAACATGTACCAGCAGACTGACTGTGGTGGCCCTGATGGCTTGGAGCAGAGCACCAACACTCCTCCTCATCCTAATTGTCATCCCTCCACTTTCTTACAAGGAACACAATCTCAAACTTTAATGACACCAGATGCATCAATGTAGGATCTCTGTTTGGTTAGGATTCATTAGTGGGTGTCCTCTGGGCTTGGTAAGTGCCTGCAGTTTAATGTGCAGAAGAGGGGTAAAGCCATGCATATTTCATGGGGGCTAATTTAAGCACACCATGCTGGAAAAGCAATGCAGAGGGCTGTTAACAAAAATACATTTCTTGTTTTCAGCCTGATCCTCTGACATCAACTATGACATAATGTGACTAGCGACAGACAGAACAGCTGTGGGACAAGGAATATGTTCACTTCCAAGGTGATGCCTTTCTGCTCACTTCAGACCATTCTTGAAAAGGTTGCATTTTAACCAACAGTACACATGTTCTGGAGGTGCTGAGGCTACCACTCCTCCTTCAGTATGCCAGAAGACTGCCACATTCCAGACATGTTCATTAATGCTAGAGAGCACTTCCCAAATGATGGATGCCCTGTGTACCCACCTCAACCTGCAGCTGACCCAGTCTCCTCTTCAGGTCGGTCGTGTCCTCTCCAGAACTCATCTTCTTGTGGAAATCAAGCTCTGCGTCCAGAAGCTCCTTTTGTGCCTGAGGGAGAGCACCATTATTTTGGGATTTCCAAAATGCATGCTACATAGAAATAGAATGAATACTCCCAGTTGGTATTAGTCCGAATGTTCTGGCCCACTGATGTGGGGGAAAACAACCTGAGGTTACCTTGGTTACCCCACTGGCTCACAGCAAAAACTTTACCCTTTTCAAAACAATGTTCTTGTTGTCTATTTGTTTTAGTCAATTGCAAAAATACATTTAGGAAAAGTACAACATGTCTAAAGATGACTTTCAACATTGCCTGCTCCAGAGTGTTCTCACTACTTAGAAAAAGCGTAATATTAAAGGGCTTCCCTCATGCCGCCTTTCAAATGAAGGTAGTAGCCACGAGGGCTCTTCTGGCAGGCTTCCCTACATGCAGTCGGATTTTTGACCAGGTTACATGTATAGTGAACACCACATCTTTGTCATGTTTTGTTGTTTCTGTAGAACTAAACATTTTTATTTATATATATATATATTTTTTAAAATCGACAATATAGTTGACTCTTTTACAATGGGGGTCAATGGGAAATAATGATTTGTTTCCCCAATTTGTGGGCGTGGTCAAGGGGAATTCCTTCTTATGACGTAAATAGAGAGTACAGAAGGGGCTTGGAGCCTCTGAAACCCAGTTTCCCAGGTTGGGCTGGCCTTGGTGGGCTGGCTCAAATTGCGTTTCCAGTGCCTCCAGGAATTAGAAATGTCATGTTGCTGGGTAGCCAATTTGTGACTGTGCAGGTGGCTTTTGCTAATGTTGCTAGCAATCTAGCACCCCATACTCCTGCCAGTGCCAGCCAGAATCATTGCCATGTATTTAATTTCGCTACCAAAACGGTTAGTGGAGTCTCTAGCATTACAAGCTAGCTAGCTTAATTGCTACCTTGCTTGCCATGACATTGGTTATTAGCTAGCTAGCTAACCAAGCAAACCAGACGACAGGTTTGATGCGAAGCTAGATTTTAATGACCTGGCCAGATAACTTGAGAACAGGAATTGTATCTTGCTAGCTTATTTCAACTGATTTGTTAGCTAACGTTTGGTAGCTAGCATTAGAAGGCTAACTGTTCTTATAAAAAAGTTTGTGTAGTGCCAAAATGAATGAAGGATCCAGCTATGGTGGTAATTTGTGTAATGTCTGTTACAATACTGCTTGTTGCTGTTAGCTAGCACATGGACAAGCCCAGACGAGCTAGCTAAATGTGTCAGCATCCTGCAGTGATTAATTAGCTATCTGGTGGTTGCATAGTAACGTCGTCACCAGCTCAAACTCTAATAGAGCTGGCACCAGTTGTGAAACTGGGGGGCACTTTGAGAATTCCATTCGAGCCAGCTCAAATATGCCCTAATTTTAAGTGCCAGTGGGTCAACTCATGGGTTTACAATGACTGCCTGGTATTGTGATCCAATAATTTCCATGTTAATGTTCATTCACATTTTGTAACTGACCAAGCGCATGCAATGGAATGTAATTTTTGTAATGTCAGTTGAGTTGATTCAACAAATCACAGAATATGATATGGTAGGTAGACTTACATCTGTCTTAGTCTTGGACTGAGCCGTGTTGGCTGTGGAATGGGAGGCTGGGTTCATCTCGTTCTGAAGCTGGGAGATCTTGTCGGTCAGATCCTTCAGAGTCTTCATAATGTTGGCCCTCTCCTCTGGCTTCAATGTGGCCCTGTTCTTTTCAAGTCTGTTGATCAGAGCCTATAGGAGGGAGGACATGAGATTAACTGACTAATCAATGTAAGACGAGCAGGGTATCCAGGACAACACCCAGGGTCTCTTGGTCTAGAGGTGTCCTTGTTTTGATAGTGAAAGGACAACACGACGATGATCACAGCATGTGGTTTATTTGTGACTAAAATGAAAGGTGGTGATGGTGGCATCCTTTAAATTAAGTCGTAAGTTTACATAAACCTTAGCCAAATACATTCAAACTCAGTTTCACAATTCCTGACATTTAATCCGAGTAAAAAAGTAATGTCTTAGGATCACCACTTTATTTTAAAAATTTGAAATATCAGAATAATAGTAGAGAGAATGATTTATTTCAGCTTTTATTTATTTAATCACATTCCCAGTGGGTCAGTAGTTTACATACATTCATTAGTATTTGGTAGCATTGCCTTTAAATTGTTTAACTTGGGTCAAACGTTTTGGGTAGCCTTCCACAATAAGTTGGGTGAATTTTGGCCCATTCCTACTGACAGAGCTGGTGTAACTGAGTCAGGTTGTCGGCCTCCTTGCTCGCACACGCTTTTTCAGTTCTGCCCACAAATTTTCTATAGGATTGAGGCCAGGGCTTTGATGGCCACTCCAATACCTTGACTTTGTTGTCCTTAAGCCATTTTGCCACAACTTTGGAAGTATGCTTGGGGTCACCCAAAGTATGCTTGGGGTCGTCCCATTTGCGACCAAGCTTTAACTTCCTGACTGATGTCTTGAGATGTTGCTTCAATATATCCACATAATTTTCCTACCTTATGATGCCAGCACCCCCACAACATGATGCATCCACCCCCGTGTTTCACGGTTGGGATGGTGTTCTTCGGCTTGCAAGCATCCCCTCAAACAGTTCTATTTTTGTTTCATCAGCCCAGAGGACATTTCTCCAAAAAGTACAATCTTTGTCCCCATGTGCAGTTGCAAACCGTAGTCTGGCTTTTTTATGGCGGTTTTGGAACAGTGACTTCTTCCTTGCTGAGCGGCCTTTCAAGTTATGTCGATATAGGACTTGTTTTACTGTGGATATAGATACTTTTGTACCCATTTCCTCCAGCATCTTCACAAGGTCCTTTGCTGTTATTCTGGGATTGAGTTGCACTTTTCGCACCAAAGTACGTTCATCTCTAAATTTCTCTCAAGAACGAACCAGACTTGTGGAGGTCTACAATTTATTTTCTGAGGTCTTGGTTGATTTCTTTTGATTTTCCCATGATGTCAAGCAAAGAGGCACTGAGTTTGAAGGTCGGCCTTGAAATACATCCACAGGTACACCTCCAATTGACTCAAATTATGTCAATTAGCCAATTAAAAGCTTCTAAAGCCATGACAATTTTCTGGAATTTCCCAAGCGGTTTAAAGGCAGTCAACTTAGTGTATGTAAACTTCTGACCCACTGGAATTGTGATAGTGAAATAATCTGACTAAACAATTGTTAGAAAAATTACTTGTGTTATGCACAAAGTAGATGTCCTAACCGACTTGCCAAAACTATAGTTTGTTAACAAGAAATTTGTGGAGTGGTTGAAAAACAAGTTAATGACTCCAACCTAAGTGTATGTAAACTTCCGACTTCAACTGTATGTAGTATAAGCAACCATCATACCTTTTGACATTCAATCTGCTTCTCTAGCATCTCCTGCTTCTTTTTTCTCATGTCCTGCTGCAACTTCAATGTCTCCTGAAACAAGAATAAAGCAATTATTTATAGTGTAATTTTGATTTGTGTATAAAAAAGGTAATGACTGACTATGAAAGTCATTCAAAATGCAGCTGGCAAAAATTACTTGCCTGCTTCTTTTTCAAGATCTCCTGTGCTTCAAGTGCTTTGGCAGTTTTACCAAGTGACTTGGACGCTCCCTTGTGGACTGTGGAGCTGTAGGGCCCCTTCTGAAGGGCCACAGAAGTAGAGAAGAGTGCCTAGGACAGGAAGAGACAGACAGACCCTTTGATTACTACCTGACCCCGTCTACTCTCTTTGCCATCATACAACACCATGCTGTAACTCTGCATAGGGGCACTCTCAGAGCATAGGAGCTGACGGCTTACCGCTGCAGGGTCTGCGCTGGGGTGCGAGACGTCCAGTTTGCCTCCGGCCACAGCCCCAACACCAAGGCCATGTTTGGACAACGTCTTATTATTCAGCACATAGGCTCCGGGATTGTGTTGCTTGATCACCTGCTGGTTTATACAGGGATACATAAGTCATGAAAGAAATGTTGATCACATCTAACCTGGAACTTAGAACCTCTCCATTCAAAATCAAAACTACTGTTTGAATGAATAAATGCTTGGCCAGCTAAAAAGGTTTTAGCAGTAGTCAGAAGTGCTCTGTCCACCTTATGAACGCTGGGGTGCTGCTGCCCCATAGCAGAGCTCTGTCCGTGTCCGTCCCCCTGGCCCTGACCCATGCCCTGTCCCTGCTGGGTGTTGGCCTCACGGTGCCAGTACACACGGATGAAGCGGTTGTTGAGCACCGCCTCAGTGCTGGAGATGGCCTGCCGTGCCTCCTCGTTGGCTGTGTACTGGATCAGCGCTGCCTCGGGGTCGCCACCAAATACCACCTATTGGAGGAGACAGGTCAGAAAGTAGTAAACAGGAAGGCCAGAAGTCATGTCCCTTATTCACCCTTCAAAGCAAAACGAATGTACACGCCCTAACATTTATTGATCTAAGACATTTTTGTAGTGGTACACATCGTTTCAAGGAATTGTCAGATTTCTTACCTGAATGTTTACGATGGTACCAAACTTGCTAAAGTGCTCATTCAATTTGGTGATGTTGTTGAGATCTCGGGGGATTTTGCGAACTTCAAGCTTAGTGTTGACGTAGTGATTCTTCTTGGGGAAGCCCCCGTGTTGGGGCTTGTTGTTGGGGAAGTTGAGCTGGTTGTTGGCCTGGTAGTTGGGCCTGGAAGAGAATGAGTTAGTCGTCTCTTACATTTTTTAAATAGGTATTTTCTTAAAACTGTATTGTTGGTTAAGGGCTTGTAAGTAAGCATTTCACTGTAAGGTCTACACCTGTTGTATTCGGCACATGTGGCAAATACAATTTTACAATGTTCTTACTTGTCCATCCAGGGTTTTTTGGGCGGTGGACCCTCTGTGGGCCCCAGGGGCCTCTTCCTACCCTCATGCTCTGTGCTGCTGTAGCGACACACACTGCTGGGGACACTGGCCACCGCCGGCTCTGTCTGGATCACGATGTTAGCCGCTGGGACAGGAGAAACACATCGTCAGTCATAATGACAGCTCGAATCTGGACCGCTGTGTCTGGATGACACAGAGGATACGTAAAGGCAGGATTCATACACATTTTGACAGATGGTATTGTGACTTTTCACCAAATTCCCCATGACCAACAATTGGTGTAGTCTACGTACGTATAAATAAAAAAAGCATGAGTGACTGCTCTCTGATGCTATGTACCATCTCGTGTCGTTGTGCAAGGCACTTAAACACCACCCCCCGCCACGAAGTAGAATACCTGTTAGGCAACTGTATATAAACATTTTAAAAAGTGATCAACCCTCAGTCTGGAGAGCTTCTTCGTGAGCAGGCTTTGGTCCAGCCCTGCTCCGACGGAGTCAGTTTATCAAGGTTTGGTTGAGCAGCTCATTTCTAAAATGTGGGTAGTTTAAAGGGGGGCTGGAATAAAAGCCTGGAGGATGGTTAACCACCCTTTAGGTAAAACATTGCAACATTACATTAGCTCATTCAAAAATATCAAAGATCAAATGGCTATGATAGTGGGGCTGGGCGATATGGAAAAATACCATATTTTATGTTTTTAAATAATAAAGGTTGTAAATATGCTTTGAGTATCTTGGTCTGCAGTTGTGAGGCCAGTTGAGCTTACTGCCAAATTCTCTAACATTACGTTTGTAGAGAAAAAAAAAATGTTTGTAGACCTTTATTGTCCCCAGCACAAGCTACACCTGTGTAATGATCATGCTATTTAACCAGCTTCTTGATATGCCACACCTGTCAGGTGGATGGATTATCCTGGCAAAGGAGAAATGCTCACTAACAGAGATTATAAACAAATTTGGGCACAAAATATGAGCGAAATAAGCTTTTTGTGCATATGGAGAATTTCTTCTTTTTTATTTTTCTTCAGCTCATGAAACATGGGACCAGCACTTTACATGTTGCATTTATATTCTTGTTCAGTTTACATGTATAGAACATTCATTAATTTGCCCAAGTTTATCACAAGACATGAATAGAACGCATCAGTAATTCACATTTCCTGCAACTTTCTGAAGAGCAAAAAGAATGTGTCTGTGTGGTGCACACCTCTACCACTTTGTGTAGCTGTTAGCGATGATGCTAGCTAATGAAAATTATCTTCTGGTTGATGGAAAGGCTTTCCCAAAAACCTTCTCAATTAAATGCCAATGACAAACTTCAGGATATAATTGCATAATTTCACAAGGCCCTACACTTACCTGGAAGAATTATATCAGGATTATGTTAATCAGTCCAGTAGGTATTTCTTTTGAAAACTCTACCATCACATGGGCGCTATAAAAAAAAAAAACACTGCTAAACAGCCTCTTGGATAGGTGCACAATTCAATTACAGTAACTACACCCCAAAATCTAATATTTTACCCTGACCTCAAAAGTAGTCTACGGATATGATTTAAGCATTGCCGTGGACTTAGAACATCCAATTTAGTTTTGGGAAAATCTAAAAACAGATTTCATAGCACCCTAAATACAGAAGTCCTCATGTTTACTATAGGTTAGGATCAGAAAGAAAGCCCAAACTAAACCACCAAAGTATGACCCACATGTGATACCTCTGGATCCCTGGCCATCCCCGGAGGTGAGGCCGATCAGGTTGGGCCTCTGGGTCTGGATGCGGGGGATGAACTGCCTGTACTGGGGCCGGCCGGCTGCTGTCATGCCTGGAGACTCTGGGTTGTAACCCTCTGGGTCATAATTATCTGGCAACACAAGGGAGAACAGACAAACATTAGAAGAAGTCAGTGTTTTACACAGTGAGAATACCCAAATAGGCCTATCCATCACAACACCTACTTTAACTATATGGCTACACTACAACTACAGGGAGAAAGAAAATACAGTTCTAGTATTGAACTCAATATTATACCGTCTGCTTTTGCTCTATAATGTTCAATGGCTTGGGACTCAATAATGCATGCACAAAACTAGAGCAACTAAAAATAACATTTCAATTGAGAGAAGTGAAACACACTGCATTTTAATTTCCTCTCTTATGTGGGCAGGACTACTAAAATAGAGTTTTTGCACTGTCTAATGTGCAGTTTACAGGAACAGTCGACTTTAGTTCATCAACAGTGCAACCCTCTGGTCAAAAGATGCTACTGCACCCTAAAGAAACAACTAGATCATGCAGGCCAGGCAGTTGCACAAAAACAAAACTAACACCCTCACTCAAAAAGGAAATCATTTGCAATACATGAATGAACCATGTGAACATAAATACTTTAAGACAACAGCATTTTTATGTCCTTCCTCACTACAGTCAAACAATACCATTTGGTTCACATGGATTTGAAAGTCAGTGTATGTCAAAGAAAACAAAATTGACAAAAATGTGAACAATATGGGAGCTATGCTCATAAAAGTACCACTTTGCCAAGCTTATTGAGAAAAGCATAGTTGCTTACATTCTGACTGAGAATATTGGGGGTGTAGAGAGACAGAAGAGGGAGGTGGTGGTGGTGGAGGAAGAGGAGGAGGTCCCACTCCAGGCGGTCCTAGAGAGGACGCAGAACTCGTCCCTGAGTGGTTGGGAGTTTCTATCCCACTTGTTGGTATCAATGGGGGCCCTATGGGAGATAAAATTCCAAGCTGAACCCAGTAGATAAAAGCCACTGGTAATTTACTTAATAAACTCCTTAACATAATAGGCTAGGTAAAGTACTACAGACATAAAAATTAAGTATAGGGTGAGTACTAGTGAGGGTAAGACAACAAAGACAGCCGTTTCCCCGAGGTGTGTTTCTATGTAGCACAACAGTCCTTATAACATGCTATTTCTCCATGGAACAGGCCAGCCTTGAACAACAGGGAAACAGCTTTCTTCTCATTGATACAAACACACATCCATGCACCCTAAAATGACTCATCCATAGAACTTGTCTTTATATCTGTGACAGCATGGGCAGTGCGCCATTGAGGCTACAACCCATAGGAATCCCCACCTAGTTGACTACTTAAAAATGGTAGAAGCCCTCAATGGCAATGTCCACGCTAAAACGGGTTATATCCATGATGAGTCGTCCATCTCTAGGCTCTCACCACATCAGGAACTAAAGCTAGGGCCCTGGGTTTTTCTTAATCACGTGGACTGACCAGGAAAAACTCTTGGCCTTAGCCTCTGTCAAACAATGACTGGTGAGCATTCCAGGTTGAGTTCCTAATTGGAGACACATGATAACATTACTCACCAGGAGGCGGCATAGGGAAGATGCCCGGTGGGGGTGGCTGGCCGTGGAGGGGCATTGGCATCCTGATGGCCGGGGGTGGCTGGCCGTGGGGGGGCATGGCCATGCGGGCCGGTGGAGGCATGCCAGGTGGAGGAAACGGAATCATGGCGGGCAGCGTGACGTCATCCACGATCAGAGGATCATTGCCATGGTCAAAGGGACAGAGGTCACCACGCACACAGAAACCTTTCTCTGTGGAAGACAGAGACTGATCAAAATTCCATTTAAAAAAAAATGAATTCCTTTCTTACTGTAAATGCACTCAGCAAGATGCTTGCCAATAATAGCTTTAAAAAAATAAATCAGCCCAAATGAGATTATCGGTTTGGCAACCTTGACACTTTTTGTTTACAGTTCCTGACAAGATCCAGGCTCATCTCTGAACCCTCAAGGTGGGGTGGAGTGAAATGTCATTGCTGTTGAGACTGTTGGATGAATATAAACAGTGTCCCTCAGGGGAAAGATGTTCAACTTGGGTCATTAGCGCTGCTTTAAACCAGGAAAACACCCTACTGAGGGTTGGAATACCACACAACCGATTGCATTTAATCCATAAAGAAAGCACGATCGACTGGTATTTGACTAAATATTTGTACAATTTGAATAGAGTAGACATAGGCTTAACGGTCAACAGATATGAACCCTGAAGCACACAATGATTAGAAGGCCATGCGAGGCCATCTGCTTCCATATTCAACATCCTTTTACACATTTTTGCAAGTACATTAGAACTTATTTTGGTTATGGATAAGTGCCTTTCATTAACAAAAAGATGAAGCTGATTAGCTACATAAAAAAAGGGTTATTGTAAAAGAGAAAGTGTCCTGAACGACTTACCTGGCAAAAATAAAACCCAGATATTGTTGCTAGATTTACAGCAAATCTGTAACATCTTGTATCATAATATAGACGAGACTGAAATTAGACCATTTTAGTTAGCCCTTACCGTCATAGTCACGGCAGCGGTGCTTGACTGAAGTGACCTTGTTGAACGGCTTGCCCTCCCTGTGATTAGAGTAGTAATTAGACCAGCTCTCTGTAGTGCTGTCGGGCAAGTGAGCGGGTGCTACCACGGAAACAGAGTTGGGGACTGCTTGGCCCCCGGAGGAGGAAAATGGGTGCTGCTGGGGGGTAGGTAGGAGGGGCGGAGGGTGCTGGTGGGTTACCAGGGACCCAGAGGTAGAGTTGAAACTCTCGGGCTCCTTTCTCTCCACTTCAAACTTTGACCTGTAATCTGTTTAACATACACAGACACACAGAAAAGCTTGAACCTAAAAGTACACAAAATGCAACATTAAAAAAAAAATACCCCCTTTAGGAAACACTCACACCACAGGGGACATTTAAGGATCCCAGAGTAAAAGTCCAATAAATACGCTAATGTCTTTTGCTTGTTCTTAGCAAAGATTTGTTTTCAACCTGTCAGGTTAAACATTTGAAGTAAAGCAAATGTCCATGCCCCTGTGAGTCTCACCTCTCCCTCGGCTGTGCTCCTTGTCCCTGCTCTTGCCTCGGCTCCCACTTCGGCTCCTGCTGCGACTGTAGCTGCGCCCACGAGAGTTGCCTCCGTGCCGGTCATGCCTCTCCCGGTGGGAATCGGTGCTTTTACCGTGGCGGTCCATGTCACGCCGCTTACGGTCGTCTCGTCTGCGGTCACCACGTCCCCTGTGAGGTCAGGTATGTAGGTTGGTCATTTAGCAGCACCTTTAATCCAGCACCGGAACTCAAGGAGTTTCCTGTCTTTGTGGTAATCTGTACTATTGATGTGATTAGCATTTCAACAACAATAACTAAATTATGTGTCAAAGGCGCAGTCCATTAAAAGGGCCTAATCAAACTAACAGACTCAAGGGCCTAATCAAACTAACATCTTGACCCCAGAGAGCTACATCACTGTCAAGAGGAACTCAATTGAGAACACCAGGAAACAACAAAAATATAGATTCCAGCCTCACCTTGATTCGTTTAAGTCAGAGCGGTTTCTCAGTGGACTTCTCCGCCTCCTGTTATCCCCCCTATCCTCTTCTACATTTTCAGCCTTAAGAAAACAACAATAGTTAGCTAGGTATATCCCCACTATCAAAGACTGACATAATAAGACAGAGGAAGCTCAAAAAAAGCCCTTACCTCCACAGCCTCCTGTTTTAACACAGGAAGTTTGGGCTCCCCTTTGGGAACTTCCTTAGGAGGTGGATTCCCCAAGTAGTTTTTGGTGGTCAAACATTCAAAGAGCTTATCAACAAAACCAGTGGTTTCTGCAATAGGGAAAGCATCGAGGCATAAGACCTTTATAAAAATTTCTCTCAAATGATTTCACAGTCAGTCAACTACATGTTTACGCAACGAAAATACAAACATTAGTTGGTGAGATGCAAACCAACACTGACATTAAGGAGTTACGTAGCCTACCTTTTTGTAAAAAGACATCCAGTTGATCTGCACAAAGTGCTTTCAACTCTTTCTCAGGTTTGTCCTTCTTTACCAAAGCCACAACATAGTTGGCTAAAGCAGAGGGGTCGGCCTCACAGCTGCAAAAGCAAACATTATCCATATTACTCAACAGGGTTTGCATAGTTCCCAACCAGAGGTACTAGGATACCTGTGTGTACTTTCCCTATCCACATGGGGTACATTAGAAGACCATAGGATACTTGTAAAATGCCCATGTGGGGTACTCCGGGCAGAGCAAAATTCAGTTGGTGGTGCAGTAACCGAAAAAGGTTGGGAAACACTGCATTAGACAATATCTAGCTAGAATCATTCATTTGTAACCAAGATAGTTGTAAGGAAAAAGTTGAGGTTAAGGCAGAAGGTTAGACCATAATCTCATGCTACATAACACATATGCTACAAATGACAACACACACGTAGTTACATCAACTTGGATGACATGCTTCTTAATTAACTGGTTAGCTAGCTGGTTGGCTGAATGCTAGACGTCACTGCTAGCACTGTCTAAGGCCGGGTAGATGCAGCTAACTTAGCCACTAAATTTATGATAGGATGTTAAACAAACTATGAGTAGACTAAGTAGTTACCCATTCATCAAAAGCCAAACGTGACGTGCAGCCATTAATATAAATAATTAACCTTGATTGGGACGATGTTGATTGAGTTGAGCAAGCTAGCTTTTAGTTAGCTGGCCAAATTAACTACTGTAACGTTAGCTACTTAAATAGTTAGCTAAATTGCGGCAGCAAAACACATATCTAAAATGTCATAATCAGATTAGTGTCTGCAATTTATCCAACAAATCCGATATGCAGAATGTGTAACGTCGCATAATTGACAGAACAAACGTTAAATGTGTATTTTTATTGCCATATAACGAGCTAACGTTAGCAGTGGCGTAGCTAGTGCTAACTCGTGCAATCTAGCTAAATGTAATTTCAATTAATCAACACTCACATTGGCTCCAGGAGTTTTGCCAGCCAAGACTTCAAAGCTTCCACATTTTCTATGATCATCATGAAAACGACTTAACAATACTGACTACAAGTTCAATGTGCGTTGTGATATTCCTCCTTTCATCGTCTATAAATGTATATTAGGCTTAGCTAGGCCTTCAATAGTCACTCCACTTGCAGGTCGGACGAATTGCTTTACGTTCAAACACAGGCATGGCAACCTAACTGGCAATGTCGTAAACCGATCAGCTGGCCACACTAAGATTGGGGTTTAGTGCTATCCAGGATCCTTAAGACGTCCCAACCCCCAATTGAAGTTTATATTTAAAATGGTTAATGTACTTTTTATTTTTATATATCTTTTAACCTTTATTTAACTGGGCAAGGTTAATGTTAGGGTTTAGGGTTGGGACGTCCCAAGGAATCCCGATAGCACTGACCCTAAGTAACCAGTAACCAATCACCCTGAAACTGAATCCTGAGACTCTGGTTTTGCAGCTCTACTTAACATTTTAATTAATGTCGAAGTTTCAATATTCTTTGAACAAACTTCAGGCAAGGGTTGACTCTTAACTAAAATCTTATATCAAATCTTTTTTTTCACTCCTTTAAAAAATCTAAACAATGTAAATTATAATCTATAAATATGTATTTCCAATGATAGGTATATGAAGTATATTTCACTGGTCATCTCCAAAACCAACACCCCCTTTGGCCACCTTTACTTCCAGTTCTCTGCTGCCAATGATTGGAACGAATTGCAAAAATCACTGAAGTAGGAGACTTACTTAGGGAGACCTCACTAACACTAACCTCACTGACAGCTGACGCTGTCAGGGCAGTTTACCGATCGCTGCAGCTGTATACAGCCCATCTGTAAATAGCCCATCCAACCAACTACCTATCTCCTCCCCATATTTGTTTTTCTGCTCTTTTGCACACCAGTATTTCTACTTGCACATCCTCATTTGCACATATAACAAATTACTTCGCCACTATTGGCCTATTTATTGCCTTACCTCCTTACTTCATTTGCACACACTGTATACAGCTTTTTTGTATTGTGTTATTGACTGTATGTTTGTTTATCCCATGTGTAACTCTGTGTTGTTGTTTTCTCAACTGGCCTACCTGGTTAAATAAAGGTTAAATTAAAACATTTAAAATATTGGTGTGGAATATTCTGATTGTGTTTTCGTACAGTAGGCTGCTTTCTTCTGTTGCGAAAGAGGTTCATGGCCAGAAGAAATCCAGTTTTTGACAAATTAATGTCAGATTGGACTTTTCGTAGCAGGTTAGGAGAAATTACGCAGCAGGTTAGGGTAATTAACGTAGCAGGTCAGGAGAATGAAGTTAAGATTAGCTAAATGCAAAACATTTTTTTTACGTTCATTTGACAAAAGCTGATCCCTTCTAGCCCTGACTGTGAAAGAGCCCCTCACTTATACTACATTTCCCAGAAGTCTACGCTGTGTGAATGAGCTGTAGATGTCAACAGCTAAGTGCTGAAGGTTCGTTTTACTACAATGTTTATAAACAAAGTAAATCTAAACATATACTATATAGCCTCAAAACATGGTTAAAACTATAATTTAGATGGTCAGCCCTTGCATCCATAGGCCTGTCTATGAATATGAGAGTGGCTACATTTCTCCAACCCCATCCCTTACCTTTTTTACCTGGGAATTATCTTTGTTATTGTTTAAACTGCTGATTGCAGCAATAATGATGAGGAACGAGGATGTTGTTGTTCTTCAATCTAAATGAATTATACATATTAATTTTAGGAGCGAAACGGAGCAGCAAAGTTGGACTTTCTCAAAAGATAGAGGGGGGAATCCAACAGAAATGGGAGAAGGAAATAAGGCTTGATTGTGACTCACCCACCACTATTTGTGAAAGCACATTGTAAGTCTACTTGGACCGTTAATATGATTATCCATGCCCTACTTTAGTTTTCACAGCCACTTTTCCCAACCTAATGTACCACCCTTTCATTCACAGCAAAAACAAGTACTTTGTCACCCACCCCTACTTGAATGGAAGGCTGCATCTCAGTCATACTTTCTGCCTTTCGAAGTAAGATATATAGAGATTTGACTTGTAGATGTACTAAGTAAGTGTAGGTCTTATTACGTTCAAGATCCTCTGTGAAAAATGTATTTTACACATTGCTCTTTATTTCATTGTAGTTTGCTGTTGGTTTCCATTGCTTGAAAGGGAAGCAATGCCTATTTCCATTGGGGTTGCATTGTACAGGAAGCTTGCTGTGCACATCATACATGATCAGCTGTTATTTAAGTAGGTTACATTCATCTTAATTCACAGGCCTGTGCAAGCAAGCTGAAGTGAGAGATGGAGGTTCCCTGATGAGGAGGAAGAGAACCCCAAGTTTGCAGATGAGTTCATGTTTAAAGACAAATCTAAGGGCATAGAGGTGAACATTTTATGCAAATATCAATTGATCCTCTGCACTACTTGTAAGCTTGGGGAAAATTGTTTCCTTTAATGCACAATTCAAAATGTAACTTATCTCTTGTGTGTGTGATCTTCAGAGCAAAGCAGTGGCAAAGGCTGTAGAGTCCAAGTTCCAATGGGACATTATGTGGTCTCTGGGGTTGAGTGACAAGGAGATGGTGTCGTTTGCCAACATGGAATACTGCCTGGAGAACTTCTCACCCCAGGCCGTGAAAGACCAAAAGAGGATGGGTGTATATGTGACTGATTATGACAAGAAACCATCAAACTGAGCTTGTTTCTTAATTTTATCTTATTCAGTACCAGGAAGCCTGATGTTAACCAATAGACATACATTTGTTTCATGAGATCTGATTCCTAACTCGAGATCTGTGCTAATAACTTACATTTTCTGGCAAATCTCGCATTTACATCAATGTATAATTCTAAGTTAAGTGTGTGGATCTCAAGTTAAGATTCAGACCTGAATGTGCAGAGCAACAACCATGCTTTAGTTCACTTTCAAAAAATAATTTCAGGTGCTGACAATGTTTTTAAAAAAAGGTGATTATATCACAGGTGGTACTGGCGACGCGCCTTCATCACAACCGTTGTGAAGCCTTTCTACAACTCCTTTGTGAGGTGGCAGTTTATCGCCCTAAATGAGAGGAATAAATTAAAGTTTGGTAAAAGGTAAGCTGTTGGAAATGGTTATAAATATCCCTGCATTTTCCATGTAGCATTATTACATTGTCATGCCATTACGTTTTGCAGGTCTTTCATCTTATCACCGAAAGATGGAAAGCTGTGTATGGACCACGACAGGCAGACTGGAGAGGTAAAATGTTTTTACCACTACATAATCTCAATGAGTTGTGTGACTACAGCTCTGCAGCTTTTGTCATCAAAGCCCCATATACTACCCACCACGGCTACCTGTACGCTCTCGTTGGCTGGTCCTCACTTCATATTCGTTGCCAAACCCACTGGCTCCAGGTCGTCTATAAGTCTTTTCTAGGTAAACCTCCGCCTTAGCTCACTGGTCACCATAGCAACACCCACCCGTAGCACACGCTCCAGCAGGTATATTTCACTGGTCATCCCCAAAGCCAACTCCCTCTTTAGCTGCCTTTCCTTCCAGTTCTCTGCTGCCAATGACTGGAACGAATTGCAAAAATCGCTGAAGTTGGAGACTTGTATCTCCCTCACTAACTATAAGCGTCAGCTGTCAGAGCAACTTACCGATCGCTTCAGCTGTAAACAGCCCATCTGTAAGTAGCCCATCCAACCAACTACCTACCTCATCCCCATATTTGTTTTTGTTTTTCTGCGCTTTTGCACACCAGTCATTCTACTTGCACATCCTCATCTGCACATATATCAATCCAGTGTAAATTGCTAAATTGTAATTACTTAGCCACTATTGGACTATTTATTGCCTAACCTCATTACTTAATTTGCACACGCTGTATACAGATTTTTCTATTGTGTTATTGACTGTACGATTGTTTACTCCATGTGTAACTCTGTGTTGTTTTTGTCACGCTGCTTTGCTTTATCTTGTCCAGGTCGCAGTTGTAAATGAGAACTTGTTCTCAACTTGCCTACCTGGTTAATACAGGTGAAGTAAAAAAAAAATCATAATGTTTTTACATTCTAGGGATCCACAGGGTTACACCCTCATTAAGATGAAGGTTGCCGAGCCCTACCGTGCAAACTAAGTTACTACTCTAGGTGAACCCGACACACTGTTTATTATGTAATAGCATGAGACTCGGAACAACTTTTTCATTGATGTAACCAATCAATTTTGTGTTGTTAATTGTGACATAAGGTGCAAGTTGGTTGTCCTAATAGCAGGTTATAGCAGATTATTGCAGGGTGCTGCTTGAGAATACAATAATTGTTTTGCACTCGTCTGAACACTTATTTTCCTGGTAACCCTAACCCTGGAGTGGCCTTAAAAATCAGAGCATATTCTTGGTGGTAGCTACTCTCAGACCAGAGAGCATGTTTGGCCAGACTAACTGCTGGGTCCATCCTGACATCAAGTACCTAGCCTTCGAGACGGCCAGTGGAGACGTGTTCATCAACACACGGAGGTCTACTAGGAACACGTTTTACCAGGGCTTCCCGAAGAAGAACGGCAAGGTCACAGGGATCATGGATGTTCTGGGTGAAGAGATGTACATTTAAATGACATCGTTATGTTTAAGTATTTGCACATACACTTATACACTGCAACTTATGTGAGCCTGACACATACACACACACACTACATCTCATGTGACCACACACACTCACGTTTAACTCTCTCCGTAGGATATTCTTGGATGTGCTCTTAGTGCCCTGCTGCCATCTTACCAGACCATCTATGCTCTGCCTATGCTCACCATCAAGCAGGACAATGCTATTGGAATAGTCAAGAATGCTCCAAATACCACTTAATTGCTTCCATGATGTCTCTGCTCCAGCACGTCAAGATCGGGCTTGAGGCCTTCCTCCTTTTGAAGAGCTAAAGTGAGGGAGGCATAAGTCATTGTAGAGCAAGTAAAAAGATGATGGTTACTGATTTAGGACCTGAGGGGATGCTACACACAACTCCCACAGCATTGCCTCTTTTGCTATGAGTCATTACAGTGAATTATTTTGGTCTGTTTTGCTCCAGGGGTTTACATCTGCATTGAAATGGTCTGACTAAATTGAAACGTCAGAATGCAGATGTCTATGGCTTTGTTCTCTCGCTGATGCACAATGTCCTGTGTTTGGTAGAGAAGGCAATGAGGGAAAACATTCTCAGAGGACACCGCAGGGGAATTTTTATGCCTCTGGGTGTTGGTTGTGTTTCTCATGTGACTTTGGTCTACTTGCTTTGTGACACCCAGGCACTGGAATTGTCGCCAGCGTTCCGTCCGATGCACCCAATGACATCGCTGCCCTCAGGAATATAAAAAAGAAACAGGTGATGCTTTAACTGTACTACTTAATTATTTACTTTGTGCTTGTTTGTGGCTTCTGGTCTATATTAGCTAACCTATGCATCACAAAATATGTTTTGGTCAATGAAGTAATTGGAGATAACTTGGATTCCTCTTATAGGTCCTGAGAGAAAAATATGGAATCAAATACAAGATGGTCTTACCTTTTGAGCTGGTAAGCTGCCTCTCGCAACCTTTATTTGGTTATAAATTACCAGACAGTGTACTGTGTGCCTTGTACTCACGCTGCTCTACTCCATCTGCCCATCATTGAGATCCCTGGCTATGGGAACCTGTCGGCTCCTCCAGTTCTGTGACCAGTTGACGATCCCGAGCCAGAATGACCTTGAGAAGCTGGCACAGGCCAAGAAAAGGGTCTACCTCGAGGGCTTCTATGAAGGAGTGAGTCCTAATGGCTACACATAACATCTCAACTATGCATACATGTAATACAATACCACTTTATTTATCCTCATAGGACAGCTATGGCTACAGAGGTGCAGCAGACCCATACAACAACCTAGAATAATATTTTAAAAAGTCAACAACATGGTTTGTAATGAACTGTCTTCTTTTCTCAGATCATGCAGGTTGAAGGCTAGAAGGGCTGAAAAATTGCAGGACGTCAATAAACCCATCCATAAGACAATGATGGAGGAGAAGGTACCCTGGTTGAAATCCATTATTTGATACTGTCGGGAAGAGTGGGATGTGCCCGACTACACAAGTGGAAAAGGAGTAAACACACAACAACAGAGTTCAAGGTTCATAAGCTTTTACTCTAGCTTTCAGTGTCTCTGGAGTTCTTGTCCACAAGCCGTTCAGGCAAAGAGGGTGGTTAAATATGGCGGCCACCTGTAGCCTCTTGCGGCGATGTGGCCTCACTGGAAGAGTCTGTGGCAGGAGAGCGAAAACACAGTGTGAGTAGGCTGTCTGTCTTCCTAACTGCTCCAGCTGAGTGAGGTCCAGCCTGCGCTCTAGTGCCAGTCAGTTGATTAAGGAATGCCTTGCAGGTGTGCTGATTAGTAATCTTGTACCATGTGTGTTGGGTGAGAGGAGTTGTGGAGCTGTCTTAGGCTGGCCTGGTTTTGAACGTAGTGCAGTCTTCCGCAGTGCTGAACTGAGTGCTGCTGTCCATGGTGCTGTACTGGGACTCCTTCACCTATGCCCATGCTTCTCACGCTGCCACAGATACGACACCAATCTATATTTATTGTGTTCATGTTTATGCTTTTTAATTATATTGTTTGTTTACACTGTGGGCTGTTCGCTATGGTTGTTGACGTGGGCTGTTTGCTGCGGTTGTTGACGTGGGCTGTTTGCTACGGTTGTTGACGTGGGCTGTTTGCTACGGTTGTTGACGTGGGCTGTTTGCTGCGGTTGTTGGCGTGGGCTGTTTGCTACGGTTGTTGGCGTGGGCTGTTTAGTACTGTTGTTGACGTGGGCTGTTTGCTACTGTTGTTGACGTGGGCTGTTTGCTACTGTTGTTGACGTGGGCTGTTTGCTACTGTTGTTGACGTGGGCTGTTTGCTACTGTTGTTGACGTGTTTGCTACTGTTGTTGACTGTTTGCTACTGTTGTTGATGTGGGCTGTTTGCTACTGTTGTTGACGTGGGCTGTTTGCTACTGTTGTTGACGTGGGCTGTTTGCTACTGTTGTTGACGTGGGCTGTTTGCTACTGTTGTTGACGTGGGCTGTTTGCTACTGTTGTTGACGTGGGCTCTTCACTGATGTGTTTGATACATTTCTTTGTTGTGCATTAGTGTGTTCGAACCTGGACCTCTACTAATGTTCCAGGGCCAAGCTTTGATCTCTATGGAGCCAGAGAAGCAGGTGATGGTGAGCTCTGCAGATGAGTGTGTGGTGGCACTCTGTGACCACACACTCTTTAGGTTCTGTGATGAGACCAGGAAGAGCTTTGAGGCCACTCTGAACTGGCTCCAGGAGCACGCATGCTCTCGTACCTATGCCCTGGGTAAGGAGGGAGACAAGCACATGGGGCAGGATCAGTGGAGTTAGTTTGGAGATTGGACATGATCAGTGGAGTTACCTTGGACAGGGGACAGGATCAGTGGATTTAGTTTGGTCATGGGGCAGGATCAGTGGAGTTAGTTTGGACAGGGGACATGGGACAGGATCAGTGGAGTTAGTTTGGACAGGGGACATGGGACAGGATCAGTGGAGTTAGTTTGGACAGGGGACATGGGACAGAATTAGTGGAGATGGTTTGGACAGGGGACATGGGACAGAATCAGTGGAGTTAGTTTGGTGTCACAGCAAAGCATATCCTGTGCAGGGCCAGGATTTTTACTGACCATGTGACCTGACAACTATTGGCATAGTTCTACCAGTAACATACAGTCTGACTAAACTCTGGGCCTAGTTCTACCTATAACATACAGTCTGACTAAACTCTGGGCCCAGTTATACCAGTAACATACAGTCTGTCTAAACTCTGGGCCTAGTTCTACCTATAACATACAGCCTGACTAAACTCTGGGCCTAGTTCTACCTATAACATACATTCTGACTAAACTCTGGGCCTAGTTCTACCTATAACATACAGTCTGACTAAACTCTGGGCCTAGTTCTACCAGTAACATACAGCCTGACTAAACTCTGGGCCCGAAACGTAACTTCGTCAGGTCAAACACACTGAGTGTTCACATCCAAAAATATATACATTTCACCTCACATAACCATTACGGACATGACGCATGGTGGGTGCAAAAACATGTGTATATCTCTAATAATTAGATGACAATGAGATGGGGGCTTGTAATGGTTCCAGAACATAACCTCTCACATCCGGGAACACATCTTTTGAGACCAGAGGCATTGGGGAATTTTGGGATGGTGTAAAATTTGCTTGGAGGCAAAATACCCAAAATAAGGAAGCATGTTTTAGTAGATAATGTGCCAAACTACAGGAAGGAAACATGTTTCACATGCTTAATGATCAGTTTTCCATTTCAATGGAGGACCCAGCGTGTAAAACCACAGTAATTATATGATAAGCATATCCCTTACCGTTCACACTAGAAGGTGGTTGATTGTTTTTCTTTCTTGCTCTTTTTTTTGTCCGGTGTGCTTGTTGCTATAGGAACAAGGTTGCCATGGGACCAGCAGTGGCTAATCGAGTCCCTGTCTGACTCGACCATTTATATGGCCTACGACACCGTGGCTCACTTCCTCCAGGGGGAGTGCTCAACGGACAGGGACCGTCGCCTCAAGGGATCAAGTATGCACCACTCTCTACTCTCACATGGTCATTTCATTTATTGGGAATAGGCTTCTGTAGATGCAGACTGAGGGCTTTATAACTCCTTAATATGACCTTTTCAACACATTATTGCAATAGAGAAAGTTTGTAATGTAATGGTTGGAGATATGATTATAATGTACTATTTTGCATATACAGTTGAAGTCGGAGGTTTACATACACCTTAGCCAAATATAATTAAATTCAGTTTTTCACAATTCCTGACATTTAATCCTAGTAGAGATTCCCTGTCTTAGGTCAGTTAGGATCATCACTTCATTTTAAGAATGTGAAATGTCAGAATAATAGAATCATTATTTATTTCAGCTTTTATTTATTTCATTACATTCCCAGTGGGTCAGAGGTTTACATACACTCAAATAGTATTTGGTAGTATTGCCTTTAAATTGATTAACTTGGGTAAAACGTTTCGGGTAGCCTTCCACAAGCTTCCCACAATAAGTTGGGTGAATTTTGGCCAATTCCTCCTGACAGAGCTGGTGTAACTGAGTCAGGTTTGTAGGCCTCCTTGCTTGCACACACTTTTTCAGTTCTGCCCAAAACATTTATATAGGATTGAGGTCAGGGCTTTGTGATGGCCACTCCAATACGTTGACTTTGTTGTCCTTAAGCCATTTTGCCACTTTGGAAGTATGCTTGGGGTCATTGTCCATCTGGAAGAGCCATTTGCGACCAAGCTTTAACTTCCTGACTGATGTCTTGAGATGTTGCTTCACTATATCCACTATATCCTACCTCATGATGCCATCTATTTTGTGAAGTGCTCCAGTCCCTCCTGCAGCAAAGCACCCCCACAATATGATGTTGCCACCCACGTGCTTCACGGTTGGGATGATGTTCTTCGGCTTGCAAGCTTTCCCCTTTTTCCTCCAAACATAACAATGGTCATTATGGCCAAACAATTCTATTTTTGTTTCATCAGCCCAGAGGACGTTTTTCCAAAAAGTACAGTCTTTGTCCCCATGTGCAGTTTCAACCCGTAGTCTGCTTTTTATGGCAGTTTGGAGCAGTGGCTTCTTCTTTGCTGAGCGGCCTTTCAGGTTATGTTGATATAGGACTTGTTTTACTGTGGATATAGATACTTTTGTACCTTTTGCTCCAGCATCTTCACAAGGTCCTTTGCTGTTATTCTGGGATTGATTGGCACTTTCCCCCCCGAAGTATGTTCATCTCTAGGAGACAGAACGCATCTCCTTCCTGAACATATGACGGCTGCGTGGTCCCATGGTGTTTATACTTGCGTACTATTGTTTGTACAGATGAACGTGGTACCTTCAGGTGTTTGGAAGATGCTCCCAAGAATGAACCAGACTTGTGGAGGTCTACAATTATTTTTCTGAGGTCTTGGCTGATTTCTTTTGATTTTCCCATGATGTCAAGCAAAGAGGCACTGAGTTTGAAGGATTGCCTTGAAATATATCCATAGGTACGCATCCAATTGACTGAAATTATGTCAATTAGCCTGTCAGAAACTTCTAAAGCCATTACATAATTTTCTGGAATTTCCCAAGCTGTTTATAGGCACAGTCAACTTAGTGTATGTAAACTTCTGACCCACTGGAATTGTGATGCAGTGAATTATAAGTGAAATAATCTGTCTGTAAACAATTGTTGAAAAAATTACTTGTGTCATGCACAAAGTAGATGTCCTAACCGACTTGCCAAAACTATAGTTCGTTAACAAGAAATTTGTGGAGTGATTGAAAAACGAGTTTTAATGACTCCAACCTAAGTGTATGTAAACTTCCGACTTCAACCTTATTTTGTGGAAGAGGAAGAAAGCAGTGTGCCAGAGCTTTTTAAATCCCAATAGTTGGTTATGGATATATATAGTGGAGCCACTTTACAATCTGAGTCTCTGTGTCTGTGCTCTCTCTGTCTCCCTGTCTCTCTCTGTCTGTCAGGCTAGAACAGATGAGCAGGGAGGTGTGGGACTTCATCTTCTTTAAGAGCTCTCTCTTCCCCGAAGATGGAGATCCCCAAAGAAAACCTGCAGAGGCTGAGGAGGGGGTTTGAGTACTTGTACCCCATGGATGCCCGTGTGTCTGGGAATGACCTGGTGCCCAACCACCTGTACAACCACGTGGCCGTGTGGCCCAATGCCAGGTGAGATGAACCCCCAGCCTGGCCACCTGCCTGTCTGCCGGGCCTGCCTCTCTACGGTGCTAGGGCTGCTACAGCGATACAAGCTATTTGGGCTTTATGGGAATGTTGTTTTGCTATATTGAATGCTGGAATGCTGTATTGATTGAGTTATTTGAGCCTTCATTTTATGATGAAATGGGTGCGAGTGCTGTATATTAAAGATATCTGGAAGTGGTTTGTTTGTCTTTTTTGATTTATGCAGTTTTGGGTGAACTTGTACATCCTATTCTTGTCATACTATAAGACTAATGTCCACATACATTAGATATGTAGAATAGTGTAGAATAATTATGCAGTTCCATACCTCTATTATTTGAAAGGATTGTCAGGATAAGCCTAATTACGGCAGGGTGTAACCAGTTATGGGATAAGGCCTGTGCAGATGGTACGGATGGGAAGACAACCCCTCTGGAGATTCTCATGTTTTGAAGGAGATTATTTTTGTGTACACAGCAGAAAATGGCTGCAGGCAGTCCGGGTGAATGGTCACCTGTTACTCAACTCTGAAAAGGCATGTTTTCCCTTCTCTGAAAGAGGTTTTGTTAACTCCAAACAAGTCACCGATGCACTGAAATTTCTCTGTCGCCTGCTCTGGCATCATGGGACCTTTGTGTTTGATATGGTCTGAAGACGCCAAGTGTCATGCACAAATACTGTGTGTGTGTGTGTGTGTGTTTGTGTGCGATCCTACTGACAGTCTTTGTTCATATTCATCAGATGGCAACATCTTCATTCTGAATATCGCCATCTCCAAGTTCTCTGCTAACGGTAAGTAGGGCCCTATAAGCCTTCCAGTCTCTTAACTCAACATCTCCTAATTACTAGGAAGCTTAGTGAGAGGAACAGTCATTATTTTACAGGCCTTTGCTCCAGAAGTTATTAGCATAATCAATTAGTCATTCTTTACTTCTTGATGGCTAAACGTTTCCTGCTATTTCTCCTCTGATGGAAGGGTGGGTTTGCTTTATTTGGGAAACAGAAATAGAATTGGAAGGGGTAGCAGAGCATTGAGATAGCGTTTCCTGCATTCCTTCTGACCACCTCTTCCTACTTGGAGAGTAGAAATAAACACTATGGTCTGGCCCAGAGTGGTGGTAGTAAATTAGTCATGCTGATTTGATGCCATTCCTCTGGCTGATTGCTTCCTTCTGGTTATTTATGAAGAAGTGGGACTGCCTAAATGCACTGTTCTCTTCACATACTTTTGTAGAAGACAGGAGGGGGGATGGAGGAGGGATTATGTAAGGCTGTCATTATGCATCATTATACTAATTGCAAAAATTCTGCTTTTAGTGTCAAAGTGCTTTGTTTCTACCAGTGCCACTGTAATATGGTGTGTGTGTGTGTGTGTCCTGAGTGTTAAGCACAGCCTTACCATGTTGTGTGTGTCCTGAGTGTTAAACACAGCCTTACCATGTTGTGTGTGTCCTGAGTGTAAAACACAGCCTTACCATGTTGAGTGTCCTGAGTGTTAAACAGAGCCTTACCATGTTGAGTGTCCTGAGTTTAAAACACAGCCTTACCATGTTGAGTGTCCTGAGTGTAAAACACAGCATTGCCATGTTGTCTCTGTCCTTGCCCATGGATGTCCAGAGGACACAGTGGAAGACGTTAACTTTGTGGAGGCCATGGCCGATGCTGGCGTCCTGCACCTCTACACCTGGGTGGAGTGTTTCAAGGAGATGATTGCCAATCAGAACAACCTGAGGACAGGGCCAGCTTTCGCCAGGTAGTTTGCCATGTCCAATGAGATAATTGAATCTAACAGAGTGTGGAATCATCATCCAAGCGAAATGCTTTTGCTTCAAGTTCCGACAATGCAGTAATAACCAACGAGTAATCTAACCTACCAATTTCACAACAACTACCTTATACACACAAGTGTAAAGGGATGAAGAATATGTACATAAAAATATATAAATGAGTGATGGTATAGGCAAGATGCAGGAGATGGTATCGAGTACAGTATATACATATGAGATGAGTAATGTAGGGTATGTAAACATATAAAAGTGGCATAGTTTAAAGTGGCTAGTGATACATGTATTACATAAAGATGGCAAGATGCAGTAGATGGTATAGCGTACAGTATATACATATGAGATGAGTAAAGTAGGTTTAAAGTGGCTAGTGATACATTTTTTACATACATTTTTCCATTATTAAAGTGGCTGGAGTTGAGTCAGTATGTTGGCAGCAGCCACTCAATGTTAGTGGTGGCTGTTTAACAGTCTGATGGCCTTGAGATAGAAGCTGTTTTTCAGTCTCTCGGGCCCTGCTTTGATGCACCTGTACTGACCTCGCCTTCTGGATGATAGCGGGGTGAGCAGGCAGTGGCTCGGGTGGTTGTTATCTTTGATGATTTATGGTCTACCTGTCACATCGGGTGGTGTAGGTGTCTTGGGGGGCAGGTAATTTGCTCCCGGTGATGCGTTGTGCAGACCTCACTACCCTCTGGAGAGCCTTACGGTTGTGGGCGGAGCAGTTGCCGTACCAGGCGGTGATACAGCCCGACAGGATGCTCTCGATTGTGCATCTGTAAAAGTTTGTGAATGTTTGAGGTGACAAGCCAAATTTCTTCAGCCTCCTGAGGTTGAAGAGGCACTGCTGCGCCTTCTTCACCACGCTGTCTGTGTGGGTGGACCAATTCAGTTTGTCCGTGATGTGTACGCCGGGGAACTTAAACTTACTGCCCTCTCCACTACTGTCCCGTCGATGTGGATAGGGGGGTGCTCCCTCTGCTGTTTCCTGAAGTCCACGATCATCTCCTTCGTTTTGATGACGTTCAGTGTAAGGTTACCTTCCTGACACCACACTCCAAGTGCCCTCACCTCCTCCCTGTAGGCCGTCTCGTTGTTGTTGGTAATCAAGCCTACCACTGTAGTGTCGTCTGCAAACTTGATGATTGAGTTGGAGGCATGCATGGCCACGCAGTCATGGGTGAACAGGGAGTACAGGAGTACAGGAGAGGGCTCAGAACGCACCCTTGTGGAGCCCCAGTCTTGAGGATCAGCGGGGTAGAGATGATGTTACCTACCCTCACCACCTGGGGGCGGCCCGTCAGGAAGTCCAGTACCCTGTTGCACTGGACTTCCTGACGGGCCGCCCTCCAGGTGGTGAGGGTAGGTAACAACATCTCACACTCATAAGAATGAGTGTGAGTTTTTGTCACAACCTTACTCGTGGGAAGTGACAAAGAGCTCTTATAGGACCAGGGCATAAATAATAATATAAAAATAATCAATAATTTCCTCTTTATTTAACCGTCTTACATATAAAACTTTATTTGTTCATCGATTGTGAATTGTGAATAACTCACCACAGGTTAATGAGAAGGGTGTGCTTGAAAGGATGCACATAACTCTGCAATGTTGGGTTGTATTGGAGAGAGTCTCAGTCTTAAATCATTTTCCACACACAGTTTGTGCCTGTATTTAGTTTTCATGCTAGTGAGGGCCGAGAATCCACTCTCACATTAGTACGTGGTTGCAGAAGGCATCAGTGTCTTAACAGTGTGATTTGCCAAGGCAGGATACTCTGAGCGCAGCCCAATTCAGAAATCTGTCAGTGGCTTCTGATTAAATTCAGTTTTCACATAACCGCTTGTTGCAATTTCGATGAGGCTCTTTTGTTCAGATATCGTTATGTGGACTGGAGGCAGGGCATGAAAGCGATAATAAATCCAGTTGTTTGTGTCATCCATTTCGGGAAAGTACCTGTGTAATTGCACTCCCAACTTACTCAGGTCCTTCGCTATATCACATTTAACATTGTCCGTAAGCTTGAGTTCATTTGCACACAAACAAATCATACAATGATGGAAAGACCTGTGTGTTGTCCTTGTAACTTCTTAATCCTAGCCTTAATTTTGAACCTTTTGTCCTGCACATTGAATATAGTTGCGGAGAGTCCCTGTAATCCTAGATTCAGATCATTCAGGCAAGAAAAAACATCATCCAGAAAGGCCAGTTGTGTAAGAAACTCGTCATCATGCAAGCAGTCAGGCAAGTGAAAATTGTGGTCAGTAAAGAAAAGTTTAAGCTCGTCTCTCAATTTAAAAAAACTTGTCAATACTTTCCCCCTTGATAACCAGTGCACTTCTGTATGTTGTAAAAGCATTACATGGTCACTGTTCATATCATTGCATAGTGCAGAAAATACATGAGAGTTCAGGGGCCTTGCTTCAATTAACAAAGTTAACCATTTTCATTGTAGTGTCCAAAACGTCTTTCAAGCTGTCAGGCATTCTCTTGGCAGCAAGAGCCTCTAGGTAGATGCTGCAGTGTACCCAAGTGGTGTCGGGAGCAACTGCTTACACGCATATTACCACTCCACTATGTCTCCCCTGTCATGGCTTTTGCGCCATCAGTACACATACCAACACATCTTGACTACCAAAGTCCAGTACTTTAAAAATATCCTCTCCTGTTGTCCTGGTTTCCAGTGGTTTGCAGAAGAGGATGTCTTCCTTAATTGAACCCCCGTAAACGTAACGGAGGTATAGCAGGGCTGTGCCAGTTCTGCCATGTCTGTTGACTCATCCAGCTGTAACGCATAGAATTCATTGGCTTGTATGTGATGCTGTAATTGTTTCAAAACATCTCCTGCCATGTCACTGATGCATTGTGAAACAGTGTTGTTTGATGAAGTCATTGTCTATATAGTTTTTTTGGCCTTTTCCCCCAGCATTGTCCCAGCCGTATCGCGGCAGCAGGAAGAATGAAGTCCTCCACAATAGTATGGGGCTTGTCTGTCTAGCTTATTTTTCTAATTGGCATGTTTTGTTTCTAAATGTCTGTGCAAGAGTAAAGGTTTCATCGAGATGTGAGATAGTACTTTTGCACATATAACACACTGTGGATGAGGAAAGGCAATACTCCCAATATAAGTGAACCCCAAATCAATGTAGTTCTCATCATATTTGCGCCTTTTCGATGGTCCAACGTCCCTGTCTGTTGTTCGGTGCTTTTCCGGGTAAGTGGGCAGTAGCTCTTCGGCTGCATCAGATTCACAACTGTCATTATCCATGCTAGCTGGGCTAACAACAAATGTAGAATTACTGATGCTAGCATTGGATGTGCTCGTGGAAGCAGAACAACTTGTGTCGTCGACAGGTGTAGGTGTTGTACTGCTGGTACTTTTTAAAATGTGAATCACATTTTAATTTAGCTTACCCCCCGACGGCATTGCGTACCCCAGTTTGGGAATACCTGGCATGAACAACATTAATTGTGTGATGACGGGGATGCAGGGTTGTGTTCAGAAAATCTATATGTGTGCTTTCTCTAGTTCCCCAATGGCACAGCTGGGAGAGCTCAAAATTCAAACAAATAATCATAATAATTGTGGATATTAAACATTTAGGTAAATACAAGTGTCTTATATCAGTTGAAAGCTTAAATTCTTGTTAATCTAACAGCACTGTGCGATTTACAGTAGGCTTTACAGCGAAAGCTGAAAATATTTTGTCCACCGGCAAAGGTTTCATAAATTCACAAATAGAGATTAAATATTCACTTACTTTTTGAAAATCTTCCTTTGATTTGTCATCCAAAGGGTCCCAGCTATAACATATAGTGTTGTTTTGTTAGATAAAATCCTTCTTTATATCCCAAAAAGTCTGTTTATTTGGCGCCATCGATTTCAGGGATCCACTCATTCAACATGACAAGATAGGAGTCCGAAAATCTACCCCTAAACTTTGTTTCAAAAGTCAAAATATGTTTCTAATTAATCCTCAAATACCCTGAAATGTAATCAAACTATAATTTTTCATATGGAAATAAGTATGTCAATAGGAAAGCGATATTAGCAGGTGCACGTTGTCTTCATGGTGTGTGGTCACACGAATTTCCAAGCAGATGTCATTGTACTAAAACTCATTATTCTTACTCGTCTTACTCCATTGTAAGAGCATGGGCTCTCACAAAATATATTCTGGCTGATTTTTCTTTGGATTTTCTCCTACCATATCTATCGTGTTATAGTCTCCTATATTATTTTAACATTTCCGCAAACTTCAGAGTGTGAATGTTTTCTTTCCAATGGTACCAATTATATGCATATCCCAGCTTCAGGGCCTGAGCAACAGGCAGTTTACTTTGGGCACGTCAGTCAGGCGGAAATTGAGAAAAAAGTATCCTCTTCTGAATAAGTTAAAACCCGTTTATCAACCACTCCACAAACTTCTTGCTAACAAACTATAGTTTTGCCAAGTCGATTAGGACATCTACTTTGTGCATGACACAAGTCATTCTTCCAACAACTGTTTAAAGACAGATTATTTCACTTATAATTCACTGTTCCAGTGGGTCAGAAATATACATACACTAAGTTGACTGTGCCTTTAAACAGCTTGGAAAATTCCATAACATTATGTCATGTCTTTAGAAGCTTCTGATAAACGAATTGACATCATTTGAGTCCATTGGGGGTGTACCTGTGGATGTATTTCAAGGCCTTCCTTCAATCTCAGTGCCTTTTTGCTTGACATCATGGGAAAATCTAAATATATCAGCCAAGACCTCAGAAAATAAATTGTAGACCTCCACAAGCCTGGTTCATCCTTGGGAGCAATTTCCAAATGCTGAAGGTACCACGTTCATCTGTACAAACAATAGTACCCAAGTATAAACACCATGGGACCACGCAGCTGTCATACGGATCAGGAAGGAGACGCTTTCTGTACACTAGAGATGAATATACTTTTGTGCAAAAAGTGCAAATCAATCCCAGAATAACAGCAAAGGACCTTGTGAAGTTGCTGGAAGAAACAGGGTACAAAAGTTTCTATATCCACAGTTAAACTAGTCATATATCGACATAACCTGAAAGGCCGCTCAGCAAGGAAGAAGCCACTGCTCCAAAACCGCCATTAAAAAGCCAGACTACGGTTTGCAACTGCACATGGGGACAAAGATCGTACTTTTTGTCCTCTGTGCTGATGAAACAAAAATATAATTTTTGGCCATAATGACCATCATTATGTTTGGAGGAAAAAGGGGGAGCTTGCAAGCAGAAGAACACCATCCCAACCGTGAAGCACGGGAGTGGCAGCATGTTGTGGGGGTGCTTTGCTGCAGGAGGGACTGGTGCACTTCACAAAATAGATGGCACCATGAGGAGGGAAAATGATGTGGATATATTGAAGCAAAATCTCAAGACATCAGTCAGGAAGTTAAAGCTTGGTCTCAAATGGGTCTTCCAAATGGACATTGACCCCAAGCATTCTTCCAAAGTTGTGGCAAAATGGCTTAAGGACAACAAAGTCAAGGTATTGGAGTGGCCATCACAAAGCCCTGACCTCAATCCTATTGAACATTTGTGGGCAGATCTGAAAAAGCATGTACGAGCAAGGATGCCTACAAACCTGACTCAGTTACACCAGCTCTGTCAGGAGAAATGGGCCAAAATTCACCTAACTTATTTTGGGAAGCTCGTGAAAGGCTACTCGAAACGTTTGACCCAAGTTAAACAATTTAAAAGCAATGCTACCAAGTACTAATTGAGTGTATGTAAACTTCTGACCCACTGGGAATATGATGAAGGAAATTAAAGCTGAAATAAATCATTCTCTCTATTATTAATCTGACATTTCACATTCTTAAAATAAAGTGGTGATCTTAACTGACCTAAGACAAAGAATGTTTACTTGGATTAAATGTCAGGAATTGTGAAAAACTGAATTTAAATGTATTTGGGTTAGGTGTGTGTAAACTTCCGACTTCAACTGCAGTGGAAGACTCTTCTTTGAGTCATAAAAGTGCATTGAAATTACTTAGGAGCTGTGCACACTTTGGAGAGGTGTGTGGCCACTTGGAGACACCAGTAGTCCTCTCACTCAAACCCTTGTCATTTTTTGTCTTATGTTGCACCTAAACCACATTTTCCAGGATGAATATATTTTTTTTTTACCCCCCTTTTTTCTTCCCAATTTCATGGTATCCAATTGGTTAGTTATAGTCTTGTCTCATCGCTGCGACTCCCGTATGGACTCGGAAGAGGTGAAGGTCGAGATCCATGCGTCCTCCGAAACACAACCCAACCAAGCCACACTGCTTCTTGACACAATGCACATCCAATCCGGAAGCCAAGGCAGAGCCTGGGCCCGAACCCAGAATCAGCCCACTGCGCCACCCGGGAGGCTTCCAGGAATATTCTTATCATGTTACTGAATGTATCCAGAGTATTTTCTGATTTCGTTATCAACAAATGTGGGTGAAAAGTACAATAAATTTAAAATGCACACCAAATCAACAGTGTCTTGTTTGGATTCAGTCTTCTGTCAGGTGTACTTCTATGTCCTAAACTTTGGTCTAATAATTTCATCAAAATCTCCAAACTGTTCCCTTTCAATTGCTACCACAGTTATGCAAATGCTTTTCATATTTCTTCTATAAGAAACATTTCAAATTAGCTCTATCCATGTAGGCCAATTCCCCACGAGTATAAAGGGTTAATGGAGCTGAACTAAGTTTGAAATGTAAATTTGTGGTCAATGTTGATGAATAGCTTAATTGTTAGATGGGACATAATGGTCCTGCGGAATCCTCTCCCTTTCACACAGCACAGTGAGCCAGAAAACAAGTCTCTTCATATTAAACCCTGAAAATACCAAGCAGCCTTGCATACAGACGTATGTCACTAAGTTGTACAGCAATTACCCAATGGTGACATTTAGGTCTCATTGTATTCTAATGTTATCACAGAGACCAATGAGTTCTCAGTCAAGTGGCTGGGGTCCTATATAGAAGTTAAAATACTACTCTGATCTTGTAGTCTATCTTGTGTACATCTCCATAGATGGTTCCAAATGTAATTCTAAGGCGAGGAGTGTATTGACAACGTGAGGCTGTATTCTGCCAGCTTCGACAGATGGCTCTTCAGTCACTGTCTATATTTTTGGGTGCATGTAATAAAGAGAAATGATTTTGTTCCATAGAAAACATAGACACGGCTATAACACATCCCCTATGAGTAGGATAGTTGGTAACAGTCAGTGAAAACAGCTCTTCTTCAAAGAGACCTATTTACAGACCATTAGCCTAGCTGTAGCTTTCTGCCATAGGGACTAGACAGCATCTTTAATGTATGGCTCACACACCCTCCACTACTCTGAGAAGAGAGAAAAATGAACGTGGCGGCAGTGTCCCGTGTGGTAACTGGAAGAGAGTCGACAGCTGTCATGTTAAATGAGTTCACGGATGCCCGGCTCCACTTGGCACGGAGACTAGTTCACACAGTAGCTCTTAGAGGGGGGACAATGAATACTCATCCTCCAGATAGGTTTAGGATCTTATATAACACAGTAGACTTGGCAGCATTAACTAGAGAGTGACATTTCTCAGTCATGTCATGTTAGCCCAGGTGCTAATGGACGTCTGGCTGGGTCAGGACTTCCTCCTCTGATGAGCATCACAGCCAGGCTAACACTACTGCTGTGCTAGCAGGCTGCAGACTGACTGATCTCTCTATTGTCTGTCTGTTTCTCTGTCTGTTACTCCGTCTCCCTCCCTCCCTTTACAGAAGGGTGATGTGAAACCCCCGGCCAAGCCCTTCTACTGCACCATCTACGTGGCCAAGACATACCCCTCCTGGCAGCACAATGCCTTCTCTCTGCTGGGAAAACACTACAAGGCAAGTACTAACCCCCAGGAATCTGTTTGGTTGGGAATCAGACCGGGAAGACCGAGTGAGCCTATGAACTTGACTCTATGTCCCAAATTGCACTATATAGGGAATAGGGTATAATAGGGAATAGGGCTGAATTTATTGCTGTGCTTATTTTGCCCAATTATTGACTGAAGAGCTGATCTGATTGGTCAATAAATGCAGCTTGGGAATAGAGTGCAATTTGAGACACAGAAATAGATGGTTCTGAAACGTATCTGTATTTCAGCTTGTCCCTCCTGTTGTTTTGGGGAGGAGTGGCTACAGAATATAGAGACCCTACTGTGAGCTGTGATCCGCCCACAGGCAGAGAAAGTCGCTATGCTGCTGACGGCCTGGAATCCCCCTGATGATAGACTGACACTCCCACGTGTAGTGTGTGTGTATGTGTGTGTGTGAGGGGGGGGTGTTGTTCTTCCCTGGATGTGTGTTCTCAGAGCAACAAGGGGACTCTGCCTGATACCAAGGTCATTGCCATGGAGCTGGGTGCCCTGCCGGAGCTCTAGAAACAGATGGAGAGAGGTATACTGTTCCTTGCTGTGATCAAGGTGAGGCTGAGGACAGGAGAGTTGGCCCCTCTCCACCCCCCAGGGCCCTGGTCTGTCTCTGTGGTGGGGGCCAGGGCCTCACTATAACACGACCCTTGGCTGACCTCTGCTCGGCTCTCTGCATTCTTTTGAAAAACATATATGGCTCTGTACAGTTGGTAAGCACATTGAGGAAATATTCACAACCGGGCCATCACAACCCATATTCACTACCTGGCCATCGCGACCCATATTCACTACCGGGCCAGCACCACAGTGATCAATATTGGATAGCCTTTCTCAGTGGTTCAGAGCTTAGCATGGGTATTGCTAGAGGTATGACTGCATCAAAGTGATCAAATATCCAACAAACAATATATTCCAAGCCAGATGATTGCCTGTGTTGGGACTGTAAAACCCTACTGTATAGGTCCAATCTAAATAGCTGTGAACATCAAGGCTCTTAGGCCAATGTGTGTGTGTGTGTGTTTGTAAAAACTATTGGTCTCTAAATCCGGCTAGAAAGACCATGTAAAAACATTGGTATGCCCTCACCTGTCTGAGCGGTCGGCTGTGAATGCCCTCACCCGTCTGAGCGGTCGGCTGTGAATGCCCTCACCTGTCTGAGCGGTTGGCTGTGAATGCCCTCACCTGTCTGAGCGGTTGGCTGTGAATTCCCTCACCCGTCTGAGCGGTCGGCTGTGAATGCCCTCACCTGTCTGAGCGGTTGGCTGTGAATGCCCTCACCTGTCTGAGCGGTTGGCTGTGAATGCCCTCACCAGTCTGAGCGGTCGGCTGTGAATGCCCTCACCCGTCTGAGCGGTCGGCTGTGAATGCCCTCACCAGTCTGAGCGGTCGGCTGTGAATGCCCTCACCTGTCTGAGCGGTTGGCTGTGAATGCCCTCACCAGTCTGAGCGGTCGGCTGTGAATGCCCTCACCAGTCTGAGCGGTCGGCTGTGAATGCCCTCACCCGTCTGAGCGGTCGGCTGTGAATGCCCTCACCTGTCTGAGCGGTTGGCTGTGAATGCCCTCACCAGTCTGAGCGGTCGGCTGTGAATGCCCTCACCCGTCTGAGCGGTCGGCTGTGAATGCCCTCACCTGTCTGAGCGGTCGGCTGTGAATTCCCTCACCAGTCTGAGCGGTCGGCTGTGAATGCCCTCACCCGTCTGAGTGGTCGGCTGTGAATGCCCTCACCCGTCTGAGTGGTCGGCTATGAATGCCCTCACCCGTCTGAGTGGTCGGCTATGAATGCCCTCACCCGTCTGAGTGGTCGGCTATGAATGCCCTCACCCGTCTGAGTGGTCGGCTATGAATGCCCTCACCCGTCTGAGTGGTCGGCTATGAATGCCCTCACCCGTCTGAGTGGTCGGCTATGAATGCCCTCACCCGTCTGAGTGGTCGGCTGTGAATGCCCTCCCCCACTATATAGTTATTGGTTTGGTTTAGCCCACTATGGTGCTGAAAGTCACTACCACACACACAGACACAGCTGTTTCCATTTGAAGATGTTTGTATGATTTTGGTCATCAGAATTACTTGGAAATCTTATTGTTGTGGTTCTATAAGGAAAATATATGCACACATTTAAACAGCAAGAGTTATCAATATGAAATATACATATATGTACATGAATAAATGACAAATGGCATTACAATTACAACAAGTCTATAAAGGGCTATAAACACAGCATCAATATAAAGATATACTTAAACATTCACCTCTTGGAGAGAGAGAAACAAATTACTTGGATTGACAAAGGGTCAATATTTATGACACTCTCTCTCTGCCAGGCTGAGCTCTTATCAGAAATGTCTTGGCACCATAGGGTCGTATGAGCAAGCTCCAAGAACCCTCTGGTATGACTCTAGAAGCTCGCATATGGCAGCCCAATAAAACACCTTAATAAAAGCCACTATGGAAAACACTGTGGTAGCGTGTGCATGCAAAATACTATGTTTACTAATACAACAATTAATTTTTTACATTTTATTTCACCTTTATTTAACCTGGTAGGCCAGTTGGGAGCAAATTCTCATTTACAACTGTGACCTGGCCAAGATAAAGCAAAGCACTGCGTCAAAAACAACAACTCAGTTTCCACATGGGGTAAACAAACATACAGCCAATAACACAATAGAAAAATCTATGTTGTAAGATTAGGGAGGTAAGGCAATACATAGGCCATAGAGGCAAAATAATTACAATTTAGCATTAACACTGGAGTGATATGTGTGAAGATGATGATGTACAAGTAGAGATACTTCTGTGCAAAAGAGAGAAAAGAAATGACCTACTTGTGCAACTAATGGAATAATAACGCTTATGGCAGTATGGAATAATACTACATAGATAAACAATAAGCAGAGCAGTATTGGCAAATCTAACATGAATGAGAATAGCAACAGCCATACAGCCATACAGCCCCCCGCACAACATTCAGACAGTGGTGTTAATGTCAACAATAAAAAGTCCTGAGAAATGCACGTCTTCTTCCTACGGACGATGAGAACACTCTGACCTGAATGGCCGGGTGCAGTGCTCCTGGAGAACATAGTTTGACAAACTCTCTGGAGGTAGCTACACCAAACACTCTTCCCTCACTTTCTCCCAGCTATGCATGTTTCATGGAATGAGTTGTGAAGGATAGGCTCTACAACCTGCCATTCATTCTCTTAACTCCGCCCCCTGGTAATCTCTGAAACATCTATCAAGCGTTTCTTTTTTTTACATGCCTTCTCCCAATTGACTGTTTTCAGTTTGACTTTCAGTTTGTCCTCCACCTCCAGAGTTGAATGCAGCTATTTTCTATCTGTTTAAGAGCACTATTGTCCATCTATACAGCCCAATGTGTTTTATTCATCTCACCTATGTTATTAGTTCTGTGATATTATACCATGGCTCTATGCTTTCTCTGGAAAATAATGCAACTCCATGGAAGGTTGGCGGCACTCTGCTAAAACATCTTGGAACACACTTTCCACGTCGTTCATTATTTACCATAGAACGCATAGCCCCTTGTTGATTATCCCTTACATAACTCCCATAGCGACCATAGTGATTCAGCCAGCCTGTGATGTTTATTTGGGGCATTTGCTGGCACACCAGGCCTGTCTAACTAACTGTATCTAGTTTCTAATACCCTCTCTAACCAGTCTTAATTATACTGAAACAACAACAGTTGCCTTGAATGTGTAATGTGGGTAACTTTTCAGCAGCACCAATCGCATGAGGATTTCAGGCTAATGCCAACCATCTCCCCTGTTCCCCACAGTATGAATTCACAACGCTCCAAACACTCTGCATGTCACACTGGCCCTATCAAATATTAAACTACTGTGTTAATGGTTTCTCCCTCAATCTTTCTCCCTATCTCTCTCTCCCTCTCCACCCTGTCCTACATCTCCTCCTACTCTTCCTCCTCCTTCCTTTTCTTCTTCTTCTTCTTCCCAGCTTGATCAGATAGATGCTGTGTTCACATCAGAGAGATGACACAATAAAGGAGGACTGTTGCCTTGGGAAACCGTTCAGTGTCTTCAGATCTGAGGAAGATGGACAGACACATCCTCTTGTTTGAGCTGCCATTCTGCCACAAAGACGCTCCTGTCGGTTGTTTCACTAGTTTGTATTTCTGCTTGATCAGCCCCCCACACAGAGAAACAGACAGGACATTTTAGATGCTATTAGAATAATTATAGTAACAGCAACATAGTTTCCAGAGAGACCTCTTTATTATTCATTATTTTATTTTGAAAACACTGATACCACTAAACGTGTTCAATCAGTCCATGTTAAATGTTTACTTAAACATTTTGAAAGCGCTGATAAATAATAACTTGACACTTGACACAACATATTATTTATGACAACATGTATGTCTGTCTGTAAAATGATTTGAACACTTTATGAATTATGAGAATAGTTCAGACCAGTGAGCTGTGTGTGTGTCTCCTAGCTTGGTGTGGCAGTGTTCCTCGTCAACCCCCATCCATCCAACGGTCTCTTTACCATCACCATCAACATCTGACAGGGCGACAGCAGAGACGACATCATCTGCAGACTATCCAAAGCCATCAGGCTAATTAAAGGTATATTTCTAATCCCCTAAAGTCCTTGCGACTTCAATGCTTTCCTATTGATAGCGTATAATTTAACCATATTTGATCATGTTTTTTGAATTGCCTGCCTTGGCCTATTGCCATTCCCTTAGTTAAATGTAAAAGTTGTTTTTACTGAGGGTTGTATTTAAGATGTACAAATAGTTTGTGTCTAGTAGTCATTTAGACGAGTACTCTGCTCTTAGTTTTCACACAGTAACTTTTGATCATACAATTAGCAGAATGAGGTTGTTTTAGGCTGCAGTTCAACACACGTCCCCAGTTATGTCCTGCAGACCTGACTGAAGTGAGACATCTACAAGGTTATTGTTGTTTAACCCTGCAATGTAACCATGGTGCCTGACCTCCTACATGTCACCTCGGTCCCCATGCAGACCTGTCCAAAGTGGAGCTGATGTGCTTTGAGGAACCTGTCCTGGGGCCTTGCCAGGTGCCCAACCTGGGGAGGGAGGAGCAGGGTAAGCTGCCCATCTCTGACAAGTCTTCCTTCAGCATCAGCCTGGCCAACAGGAAGGTCCTCATGACAGACAATGGCCTCAGCGTGGATATAGGAGACACCCTGATTTACCTGTTACAATAGCACAGGTCTGGGGCCTGTTTTACTACTTCTATCACTGGTCTGACAAGGGATCATCTAGTCTCATAGATATCAGTGATTACCTTCTAGGAAGGTAGGAAGGATGCATGTTAACAGTATTTTAACAGGGCCCTGCTCTCTGTGTAGAGGGGTGGGACTGAACCGCTGGGGCTGTAGCAGAATGACAAGACACTATTTTCCTGCTGTGTCTGAGGTCTATGTAGATAACATGCACAGCCCTGTGACGTATAGCCAGGCTGTCAGAATGTGTGCGAAGTCAGGTGCAGAAGAGCAGAGAATTGTGAATAGGTGCACACTTTATTTAGGCAAAAGTGAAAAATGGCCAAAACAGCAAAAAAAAAGAAAGTTTAACAATAAACATCTTCGTGAAAAATAACCCGGAAAAACAAGCCAGTCTGGCGCGTCAACAATACACACGTAACACAAACAAAGACATGATGGGGAACAGAGGAATAAATACATGTAGATTGATTGGGGAATGAAAACCAGGTGTGCAGGGAACAAGACAAAACAAATGGATATATGAAAAATGGAGCGGCGATGGCTAGAATGCCGGTGACGTCGACCGACGAACGCCACCCGAACAAGGAGAGGAGCCGACTTCGGCGGAAGTCGTGACACAGGCACAAGTCCTTTGCCTTTACCTTTTCTATTGAAGTGGTTGTACAATAGAATGTGTACCTTCGTCCTCTCATCTTATGTGAAATGAAATGTAGTTATGTTGTTTCAGCGGCTCAGTGTCTGCCATTATGTGCTAAAGTACAGACGGAATAAAGCTTCTCTACCTGTACAGCCCTCTGCCTACGGTCTCTTTCCACTAGGTACAAGCCATATATTTTATATTCATATGTTGAGGGGTTCCAGGCAAAGGTGTCTTCTGAACATCTCTTCAGTGGTACTTATATGTCCAGTAACTACCGTATACAATTAATAATTTCCACAAATGTGTCAACAAAACAAAAAATATTCTGGCATAATTGTCAAAGTTTGAATAAACACATTTTTATGTATTTGGGTGGTGCATTTCTTTCTTTTCATTCATATTGCGACATACGGCCACATTAAACTCCCTCTGCAGTGGTCTTCTAGGTTACCAGTTTGGCGTGAATCACATGAAAAACATCTCTGTAATGGACTGTAGCCATCTACTGGCAGTATGAGCACTGCTAATTAAATCCCCCTTGGAAATCAGTCATGCAGTTGAAACCCAGTCTGCCTCTGTTTCTATAAACACTACACAATAGATGTTCTGCATTTTGCTCTCACTCAGCAGGAAATGTCCTCGGCTGTTCAGAGAAACCGGGTGAAATGTTTCTTATTTTACCACAAGCCTCCCCCAGCCGATTCTCATACCAACACTGTGCACCAAAAAGCAGAAGTGATCAGGAAGATGTGTGCCAGACAGCTCACTTGTGTCCAGGACTAAGCGGTAGCACTTTGCTGTTGTCTGTGATTCGGGTAAGTGTTGCCTCTTAATTTGACAATGATTTTCTCGTTGTCACTGCTGCCCGTTTATGCATGTGTTGGGAGTATGAACTTACTGATCCGCTGGCTTGCCTTGGCCTTGGCCCCTACACTGTGGAAATGTGGCATTTGCGCTTTGAATTAGAGGCTCCATTCCAGACAGTCTTGAACAGGCCGGCTCTGTCCTTGTTTGCTGTGGCAGCGCACATGCTGTACTAAGAGGGTGTTATGAGCCCCTAGAAGAAGAGGCCCAAAATGTCTTATCTTCCCAGAGCAGCCGCTGAGCTCCAGCCCTCTCTGGAGTAGTACACCCCGTCTCAGTGGGAAACTCAACCAGTCTCCCCTTCCTTCCCTGGCTGGGAGCAGCCGTCAGCATGGAGGATACCACAGCCATAGTCACCACAGTCCAGTAAGTGTTAGGCCCCTATCAGTAGAGATCACCATTGTTGGGTGTAATGAATCATTCCAACATGTTCTTAAGCCTGATGTTCTTAAGCAGCATTGTAACACAGCTAAGCCTACATTCACTTCTACATTTTATAGTTCCTTTCTTGTTTATCTCAGTTGTGCACCAGTCACCAAAGCTGCAAAGCAGCAGGCCCCAGGTGATGAGGAGGACGAGGAAGCCGGGGGCTGGGACATAGGAACAGAAAGCTGGAACACACAGAGTGCCGCTTCTGCTGCGATGAAACTCCCTGTGCTCACGCAGCCTGGCCTGGGGGTAACCACGACAACAGTGACCACCATCACTCAGACGGGAGGGGATTGGAGCAGCAGTCTGTTCAACGTGTGTGGAGACAGGACCACATGTGAGGCAGACACAGCATTGGGCTTATTACACTGCATTGTACACACTCAAGTGTAAAAGTCACAGTTGTCAGTTTGAGTAACTGAAATAGTCAGATGGTGGATGGCTATCCTGCTATCTTACATTCTTACGCTCTACCTATATTAATTAAGGACATTCAATGTTACCCAATGTTAAAGAGAGGATACTTTGTAAAGATGATGATTCTCTTGCATAATACCATATCAATCTACAAAACTCTGTAGGGTTGCTAAACATGTATTCAAATTGGAAACGCTTTCCATAACCGACTGCTACTATCTTGTGGAGAATTAGTTTTCCTAAGCCCTGTATCGCTCTCATTTTCCCCAGGTCTCTTAGGGGCCTTTGTGCCCTGTTGCTTGGACCTGAGTCTGGCCCACCAGTACGGGGAGTGTCTGTGTCTGTTCCCTGGCTCCACATTTGCCATGCGGGTGGGCATCAGGGAGAGATACAAGATACAGGTGAGGATTGTTACGCAATAATGACGGGGGTTAATGGGTGTTATTAGAATCCATTAACGACCTGCTGGTGTCATGGGGACCAAAGCAGTGTTCTCTCAGAGCAATTCGGTATCACAATTTATTTCAAGAGATGTAGGTTGCACATCATGTACAACAAATTATTGTACAACAAATTATGTGTCACTCACTCCCTCACATTTATTTTCCTCCTGTCTACGCAGCCGTGGCTGTACACCATATTTTATTTTGTATTGCATGCGGTGGGAAATTTGTTTCTGATTTGTAATGTAACGACTCATTCTGATTTGTTACGTAAAGACTCATTCTGATTATTTACGTAAAGACGCATTCTGATTTGTTATGTAAAGACTCATTCTGATTTGTTATGTAAAGACTCATTCTGATTTTTTATGTAAAGACTCATTCTGATTTGTTACGTAAAGACTCATTCTGATTTGTTATGTAAAGACTCATTCTGATTTGTTATGTAAAGACTCATTCTGATTTGTAATGTAACGACTCATTCTGATTTGTTACGTAAAGACTCATTCTGATTATTTACGTAAAGACGCATTCTGATTTGTTATGTAAAGACTCATTCTGATTTGTTATGTAAAGACTCATTCTGATTTTTTATGTAAAGACGCATTTCGATGTTTTTATGTAGACGCATTCTGATTTGTTACGTAAAGACTCATTCTGATTTGTAATGTAAAGACTCATTCTGATTTGTAATGTAAAGACTCATTCTGATTTGTAATGTAACGACTCATTCTGATTTGTAATGTAACGACTCATTCTGATTTGTTATGTAAAGACTCATTCTGATTTGTTATGTAAAGACTCATTCTGATATTTTATGTAAAGACTAATTTAGTTCAGCAGCCAGGCTTCAGATAGAAATAAAGACTGGTCTGAGACCAGATGTGAACTTTCCCCTGTTGAGTGCTGTGTGTGTGTGTTCGTGTGCGCGCAGGGCAGCGTCTGTGAGGACTGGACTACAGTGTATTGCTGCTACCCCCTGGCCATCTGTCAGATGATCCGAGAGATGAAGAGGAGGATGAAGAGCCAAACCTACAAGGTATCCACTGCACTAGAGTGTTCCTGACAACATGTCTGTCTGTGTGTTTGATTCATTCATCCAGGTCAGGACCACATCTTATTCATATTACAATATTCATGATCTAACCTTGGTACCTATAGCAAACTTGGCTTGTGTATAGAATCTTCAGAGGCTCATGTCATTTCATTGGTGCATCACTGATGTTTGCATATTACTATGTCACAGATGGATGGATGATTACTATGTCAAAGATGGATGATTACTATGTCACAGATGGATGGATGATTACTATGTCACAGATGGATGATTACTATGTCACAGATGGATGGATGATTACTATGTCACATATGGATGATTACTATGTCACAGATGGATGATTACTATGTCACAGATGGATGGATGATTACTATGTCACAGATGGATGGATGATTACTATGTCACAGGTGGATGATTACTATGTCACAGATGGATGATTACTATGTCACAGATGGATGGATGATTACTATGTCACAGATGGATGATTACTATGTCACAGATGGATGGATGATTACTATGTCACAGGTGGATGATTACTATGTCACAGATGGATGATTACTATGTCACAGATGGATGATTACTATGTCACAGATGGATGGATGATTACTATGTCACAGGTGGATGATTACTATGTCACAGATGGATGGATGATTGCTATGTCACAGGTGGATGATTACTATGTCACAGATGGATGGATGATTGCTATGTCACAGGTGGATGATTACTATGTCACAGATGGATGGATGATTAAAATGTCACAGGTGGATGATTACTATGTCACAGATGGATAGATGATTACTATTACAGATTACTGTCACATCCGTCTAAATGGTGATTATTACAGGTCTCTATGGGGGTCATCATACTACAGGTTCCCATTTGATGTCTTATGGGAGGCCTAGTGATCATTCTAGGGTTTCTGAGGACATCCCTGTTTAAGATGAGTCGGCATATGTAAAATAAAGTTATTTAAGTTAAGAATTAAGTTAAGAATGTATTTGGGGATGGGGACTTAGGCTTAGTATTTGAGCCTGTGTAGGATGTGGAACATCAGTGATACTTTACCAGACAATGTTTCATAAATATTTGCAAAGTAAAATAAAATTCCTAACCAATTGTATGAAACAGTCCATGTAGGCTAAGCCATTAAATAATAAAACCTATTTGCATATTTGTATTATTATTGTATTATTCTATTTCTGACCTTACCCTGCGGCTGACAATCACGGTAAGCTAATTTTGCACGTCCCTCTCTGAACCGCAAATGCCAACCAACACCAAGCCAGGATGTATCCAAAGGCTGAATATGCAATTTGTTAACTGCTGTTTATTGCTTAATTCAGCATTATCCATCAAATACGGAACACAGTTGTTTTAGAGTCTATACTAGAAGCACATTGATCCAACTGAGTGAGTTCATAAGAGGTAGTGTGAGTTTCCAAAAATCCTTCACATTTAATCTCCCTGTTGTAGAACAGCAATCCTTGCTTGACCCCTGACTTTTGTATGCTGTATGATCCCAGATGAAATATGCATGAATGACAACCTGTGAAGAGGGTGGCTAGCTAGGAGCATGGTGATAGTAGCTTGATGATAGTAGCATGGTAGCTAATACAGTATTGTGATTTCATCAGAATGTATACTCTAATAACAATCAGCATCATGCTCTCATTATGGAAAAAGGTTTCTGTCTAATGGCAATCTGGTTCTAACCAGATGGACAGCCTTAGTGACCGTGTCATCAGCCCAGCTCCATTTACATATATATACCAGTAGATGGCAGTGTTGCCTGAACTGCAGTCCTGCTGCTCTGCTGCCTCCTGGGCTTCTGCAGGGACCAGAAAGCTGCTTGCGTGTTCCTCCCGCCTGGTGCACCAGGTGTGCAGATGATGCTGTTGGTCTGTGGTGAGACCCCCTCGGGGGCGGGACTGCTGGAGCCAAACCACTGCAGAGCCCAGGATATGATGAGAGGGAGGGAGGAGAGGAAAGGGGGAAAAAACAACAACAGTGGTGATACTGTAGATGCATACCCAGCCTGCCTGTGTATTCTTCTCATACATTCACACTGTGGTAGGTTTGTTAAGTAATGAGTTTTATATTTTACACACACTGTCTCATTGTTTCCCTTCCATGCAGTGAAGCCATTGTGACGGCTTCTGTTGTTGGCATAACCGTTCCAGCTTCTAGGTATTCAGTTTAAAGGATGCTTTAAGAGGAGTTGGCCCCTGGATTTATTGACATTTCTTACACTCCTCTTGTCTGCCATACCATCCCTCCTACAGAGCATGTCTCAGTCGCTCAGCCTCTCACAAGCGTATGACGTGGGAAGAAAAGGAGGTGTGGTGCAGGGGGACCTAGGAAGTTGTCCCCTTGGTGATAACTCTGTCCAGGACAACAACGGCCACCTGGGGCTTACATAACAGAGTTCGCTTCCCAGGCAGATTCACACACACACACACACACACACACACACGCACACACACACACGGGAAGGACTGTTCAGATGTTAAGAGCCTGGCAGCCAGCAACTTCTCTATACTGTATACATGGCAAGAGGAGTGGAGAGGGATGGGGTGGGGGGGGTGTGTATAGTCTAGTGATGCATGTATAGTCAGTCACAGCCGCCCCAAGGCAGTTAGGGGGTGATGGTCATTATTTCGTCTATTTACCGCTGGCATGCTTTTTGAGGGCTAGTCTACTCTGTGTTCCTCTGCCATGGTCCACTGCATCAGTCTTGGCTAGGGGCATGACTTTGCTGCTTCCCTGTGGAATCCATTTCCTCTTGTTCCTCTCCCCTCCTCCAGCCTTATGAAGGGATTGGAGAACAGGCATGGCTACAGTAGTTGGTTAGAAAGGACCCCATCTGTCTATCCCTTCTCTGCATCATCTTGTCTCACACCTCCAAGCTGAAGTGTGTTTTTTATTTAGCTCTACATACAGGATTCATAAGGTCCTGGTCCCGTTGATGTTGCTGCTCTTTCGTCCGACATGGCATGGTGTCTCTTGTTGTTGGGTGTTAAGAGGCTTTCACTGTGGCAAGATGTGGTGAATGGCATTGATGCTGTGTGTGTGTGTGTGTGTGTGTGTGTGTGTGTGTGTGTGTGGCACTGATGCAAAGCAGCGGAGGATAGATCTTAGCACATCTATCATAGCTCCCCTCTTTGTGAATATTTGCTCCTCATCTCCCTGGCTTGGGTATGTTCTGGCTTTGAATGTGTTCCAAGGAGTTTTGTTACTACAAACAGATGAGAACCCCCCCCACCCCCACCACCAATCTCTCACTTAATCATAAGGACCACACATGACCCCTCACACTCAGCATACTGCTCTGTTTGGGACAGTTTGATGTCATAGCACAAGTATAAAGAACCTAAAGACGACACAGCACAAGACGTGCACGTGATGGTGCACACGCAGACACACACGCAGACACACACACAGACACACACACAGACACACACACAGACACAGAACAACAGATGCACCAGTTTTCTGTAGAACATCAAAACAAACCACTCTATGGAGCTCATTAAAACACGATCAGACGCCTCGAATAATGCATATTTATCCAACTGTGCCCCACACGCACACACACACACACACACACACACACACACACACACACACACACACACACACACACACACACACACACACACACACACACACACACACACACACACACACACACACACACACACACACACACACACACACACACACACACAGGTCCCCTCACTGTGATACTGTTACTGTCCTACAAACATTTTATAACAGATGGACTAACACACCTCGGCTCCATTGAGATCCTTTCAACAAAGAAATTCAAGTAGAATCTTCCCTGTTGAGGGAGTGGAACTAACTCCATCTGGGAATTATCTCAATGGCCACAGCACTGAACAGCCATCTCATTCTGTACATGGCTGCATACATTTGTTGCCACTCTAATCCCAGCATTTCTCACCAAACTCATTACCCATACCAAGTCATTATTTTCCCTTCATTAATAAGACAGATAGTATCTCAGGCGGGTATTTTCATCCTTCTCTTCGTCTGGAGGGGAATAGAGATTGAGGGGAGTGGGAAGGTGGGTCAGACCACCTTTCATCCAATGTTCTCTGTACACAGAACGGGAGGGCTAATCAAGCCACTATTACATCAGCATCTGATTTAGGACCTGTTAAAACAAAGGGTTGAGGAAGATTTCAATCAATGAAGACTTGAAGTAAAGTAATGTACTGGGCGGCAGCAGGGGGGGGGGGCACCCTATTAATAACTCCTCTCAGACGTAGGAGATGCAAGGCTGGTTTTCATACTCTGTGCATTTTATACCTAATGAAATAAAGGACTTAGCTTATCCCTGAGATCCATGTATGGTCCCATGACTGGGGATTCTCCTAGCAGGCTGGGGGTCCGCTTGAAGCTTTCGCTGTGGAGGAGACTGCTTCTCATATTGCCGGCAATGGAATGCCAGCCACAGCCACTAGGTCAATCAGTGGAATAGAAAGCAGGTGTCAGCAAATAACCTTTGACATTTATTGTTCCAGAAATATAACTATAATTTTCAGATTCATTCCAGTAAATCAGACTGATGATACAGGCAGGTCTGGATAGAAAATGAAAATAATTTTAATTTGGGAATTTTATTTTCTGTTTGTCCAGAGACGAGAGTAGGAGCCTCATAGTTTCACAAGAGTAACCTTATTTGAAGAAACACGGCTCTTGTCAACTGATCACCATTCCCCCGTCAGAGAGTTGTACTTTCCTAGAACTCTAAAAAGTATGAAGCGAAAAAAATATACGAGTGCTGTCTGTCTTCAAATAGACTACAAGATCGTAGAAGCATGTCCAATCTAGGCATGTGAGCGGCTTAAACATATTTTGTGGATGACATGTCACTCAAGTCAACAGAGTACAAGGGAGGGTGATGAAGCATGTCTGACTGTTTGAGTTTGCAATAGCTCATTGCTTCACTCAGCCCACACACACACACCCGTTTCTGCCTGCTGCCGCATACACACACACACATAGACACAGGCAGAGCCGAAATGGAAACTTCTAGAAAAGGAGACTGGAGAGAGAGATGGGGAAGAGTGAGAGTGGCATCAGGGATTCAATTATACCATATGTGTGCTGGCGCCCACTCTGACGTACGTCAGCAGACATCAGCCTGTCAGAGACCAGAGCAGAGCATTACAGAGCAGGATCTCTCACAGAGCACTCAATGTGTGTGTGTGTGTTTCTGCATGCAAGTCAGTGCAAGTGGGTGCAGAACCTGGACGGAGACTAAGGTAATGTGGGCTTCGTCTATACAGTACTTCAGGAAGACCTAACTTCAGATGTATGCCCCGTCTATACTTCGGATAGACAGGGTGTTTTCAGTCCTATTTAAAATAACCAATCTCAGTCCTCTTTAATGTGTACTCTGGGGCATAGCCGCGGGAAGTAGGGATGCTGAGGGTGCTGCAGCACCCCCTGAAAAATCATAATAATATGGAAATTGATGGAATGGAAATTGATGGATTGATGGAAATTGATGTAAAAACATATCACTAGCCACTTTAAACAATGCTACTTAATATAATGTTTACATACCTTACATTACTCATCTCATATGTATATGTATATACTGTACTCTATATCATCTACTGCATCTTTATGTAATACATGTATCACTAGCCACTTTAAACTATGCCACTTTTTTTACATACCCTACATTACTCATCTCATATGTATATACTGTACTCGATACCATCTACTGCATCTTGCCTATGCCGCTCTGTACCATCACTCATTCATATATCTTTATGTACATATTCTTTATCCCTTTACACTTGTGTGTATAAGGTAGTAGTTTTGGAATTGTTAGGTTAGATTACTCGTTGGTTATTACTGCATTGTCGGAACTAGAAGCACAAGCATTTCGCCACACTCGCATTAACATCTGCTAACCGTGTGTATGTGACAAATAAAATTTGATTTGATTTGATTTATTTTTTAATTAAATTTTTTAAAGTCCTGTATTAGCTGATAAAACAAAGCTCAACATTCACTCAATGCACTCTGGGTAAACTCAGCAAAAAAAGAAACGTCCTCTCACTGTCAACTACGTTAATTTTCAGCCAACAACATGTGTAAATATTTGTATGAACGTAACAAGATTCAACAACTGAGGCATAAAATGAACAAGTTCCAAAGACATGTGACTAACAGAAATCGAATAATGTGTCCCTGAACAAAGGGGGGGGGGTCAAAATCTAAAGTAGTAGTCAGTATCGGGAGTGGTCACCAGCTGCATTAAATACGGCAGTGCATCTACCCCTCATGGACTGCACCAGATTTGCCAGTTCTTGCTGTGAAAATTGTTACCCCACTCTTCCACCAAAGCACCTGCAAGTTCCCGGACATTTCTGGGGGGAATGGCCTTAGCCCTCACCCTCCGATCCAACAGGTCCCAGATGTGGTCTATGGGATTGAGATCCGGGTTCTTCGCTGGCCAACACTGACATTCCTGTCTTGCAGGAAATCAAGAACAGGATGAACAGTATGGCTGGTGGCATTGTCATGCTGGAGAGACAAAACCGCACCTGGTCAGTGAAGAGCACTTTTTGCCAGTCCAGCGCCGGTGGGTTTGTGCCCATAGGCGACGTTGTTGCCGGTGTTGTCTGTTGAGGACCTGCCTTTACAACAGGCCTACAAGCCCTCAGTCCAGTCTCTCTCAGCCTATTGTGGACAGTATGAGCACTGTTGGAGGGATTGTGCGTTCCTGGTGTAACTCGGGCAGTTGTTGTTGCCATCCTGTACCTATCCCGCAGGTGTGATGTTCGGATGTACCGATCCTGTGCAGGTGTTATTACACATCGCCACTGCGAGGACGATCAGCTGTCCGTCCTGTCTCCCTGTAGCACTGTCTTAGGCGTCTCACAGTACGGACATTGCAATTTATTGCCCTGGCCACATCTGAGGTCCTCATTCCCCTTGCAGCATTCCTAAGGCACGTTCACACAGATGAGCAAGGACTCTGGGCATCTTTCTTTTGGTGTTTTTCAGAGTCAGTAGAAAGGCCTCTTTAGTGTCCTAAGTTCTCATAACTGTGACCTTAATTGTCTACCGTCTGTAAGCTGTCAGTGTCTTAATGACTGTTCCACAGGTGCATGTTCATGAATTGTTTATGGTTCATTGAACAAGCATGGGAAACAGTGTTTAAGCCCTTTACAATGAAGATCTGTGAAGTTATTTGGATTTTTATGAATTATCTTTGAAAGACAGGGTCCTGAAATATACCTACTTACATTTTGGAAGCTAATATGTTGTAAAAAGCACTTCTCTTTTTCTGCTAGCACCGACTTTGCTGACAATGCCTTGTTGAGGGGAAATGTACTTGATCCGATTGTCTGGTCTTCCTAGCTATCTTAAGATGAATGCACTAATTGTAAGTCACTCTGGATAATAGCATCTGCTAAATGGCTCAAATGTAAAAATAATTAAAATAATTGTAATAAGAAGATGCTGTTAACATGTAAATATTATTGGTAACAGAAGAAATAGCAGAAGAATAACTGATCAGGAAGACCCAGCTTCAGATGTGGGCCTTGTCTATAATTCAGGTAGACCTAGCTTCAGATGTGGGCCTCGTCTAAAGATCAGGTAGACCCAGCTTCAGATGTGGGCCTCGTCTATATTTCAGGTAGAGCTAGCTTCAGATGTGGGCCTTGTCTATAATTCAGGTAGAGCTAGCTTCAGATGTGGGTCTCGTAAAAAGTAAGGTAGACCTAGTTTCAGATGTGGGCCTCATCTATAATTCAGGTAGAGCTAGCTTCAGATGTAGGCCTTGTCTATAACTCAGGTAGAGCTAGCTTCAGATGTAGGCCTCTGCAATAATTCAGGTAGAGCTAGCTTCAGATGTAGGCCTTGTCTATAACTCAGGTAGAGCTAGCTTCAGATGTAGGCCTCTGCAATAATTCAGGTAGAGCTAGCTTCGGGCATGCATGGAGGATAATAAGAGAACAGCCAAAGTCTGCGTCATTCATCGTTTCAGCAACCCAGAGGGAGAGGAATAATTGGGGCAGAGTTGTATAGGTGTGGAGGACTTTAATATCTTAGGGAAATTGTATTTTTAAAAGTAGGGGGAAAAAATAAGTTAATTGTGGAGAATAATGGCCTGGGTGGACTGACCCACAAATGACCCACATAAAATCAGTAGTCCACATCTTATTTGTCACATACACATGTTTAGCAATGTCATTGCGGGTGTAGCGAAATGCTTGTGTTTCGCTACACCCGCAATAACATCTGCTAAGCATGTGTACGTGACAAATAACATTTGATTTGATTAGCCTCCCTTGATTTGTAAAAAGGCCTCGCTCAAATTACACACAATTACATCTAACAACACAAGCAGATCACATGATTTAAAAAAAAGTTAGTAACTAATGATCAACATTATCTCTGAAGTTGCCCTGAAAAAGAAAAGAGATAAAGAAACCCCAAGGTTGTCTAACAGGCTGTTCAGAACATATCTTCAGACACCGTGGAGCAGTGGTTGTTTGAGTTGGGTGCAGTGTTTGTTTGAGTTGGGTGCAGTGGTTGTTTGAGTTGGGTGCAGTGTTTGTTTGAGTTGGGTGCAGTGTTTGTTTGAGTTGGGTGCAGTGGTTGTTTGAGTTGGGTGCAGTGTTTGTTTGAGTTGGGTGCAGTGTTTGTTTGAGTTGGGTGCAGTGTTTGTTTGAGTTGGGTGCAGTGTTTGTTTGAGTTGGGTGCAGTGTTTGTTTGAGTTGGGAGCAGTGTTTGTTTGAGTTGGGAGCAGTGTTTGTTTGAGTTGGGAGCAGTGTTTGTTTGAGTTGGGTGCAGTGGTTGTTTGAGTTGGGTGTAGTGTTTGTTTGAGTTGGGTGCAGTGGTTGTTGCTGTATGCCAAACAGAGAGACGACTGAAAGCGATAGATGACCATCTTATTGTGTTTAGTGCCGTGATAGATACTCACATGTTTATCCCCACAGGTATTCTGAACACAACACCACCTGGCAGCTATTTATAGATAAAAAGAGCAGAATTTCCGCCTCTCTTCAGACTGCTGCCTACAGTAAGGCAAGGTGATCTTATTGAGTAGTCCATAAAGCTGTGGTAACTTTGAAACTCAAAACAGTGTGTCCTTTTCACCCTTAGCTGTTCCACCAACAATGCTTTTTCACAAACATGTCTTTGTCTCTGCATGACAGTGCTTTCGTCCATTTCCAATGCTTTCATATACAAAGAACGTTAATAGTCTATCTATGATAGCCCTATGCACGTTTGTTGGACACTATGTCATTTGCTTGGTTACTATAATAGGAAAAAGGATCACCAGAGGTCATTTAAAAAAAGGACAAATCACTTTCAATGAAGCCTTAATCTGCTTTGCTATTGGAAAAGGTCAGATATCAGTTATAGTCCTCTATCTTTTCAACGCCTGCTTCACCCATGCATGGAAATCAGGTTGACAGGCATCTGTAATTGAAGCTGCTTATGTGGTGAAAAAGAGAGGGTTCACTGCTCCACCAAGTGGAATGAGTTTTACTGGCGGTAAGAGTGTGACCATTGCGTAACTTGCACAAGCGTGGAGTGTGAGTCACGGCCATGTGTGGATTGGACTGACTAAGTTTGGGGGCGGGGGAGCCTAGTGGTTAGAGCGTTGGGTCAGTGACCGAAAGGTTGCTGGATCTAATCCCCAAGCTGACAAGATAAAAATCTGTCGTTCTGCCCCTGAACAAGGCAGTTAACCCACTGTTTCCCGGTAGGCTGTCATTGTAAATAGGAATTTGTTCTTGATTGACTAGTTAAATAAAGGTTAAATAAAAATCAAATAAAAATAAGAGTGGAGTGGAGAGACTTGGACCACTCGAGAAGTCTTCCCTCCCTCCCACCACGGCACTAACTACATTGTCCTGTCTCTTAATTCCACAAACACGGAGCCACATGCTATATTTGTAATCATTTAATTTACTGTTATACCAGTGCTTCCGTGTTTGCAGCCTGGGATGACACGTTGAGGCTCTTCACGGCCCTGCACCGCTCGTCTATGAGCATCCTGTATATGTGCAGTGAAGGGCTTTGCTCCAAAACCAAAGGGATGGATTACTTTTTACCGATCGCTGCAGCTGTACATAGTCTATCGGTAAATAGCCCACCCAATTTTACCTACCTCATCCCCATACTGTTTTTATTTATTTACTTTTCTGCTCTTTTGCACACCAATATCTCTACCTGTACATGACCATCTGATCATGTATCACTCCAGTGTTAATCTGCAAAATTGTAATTATTTGCCTACCTCCTCATGCCTTTTGCACACAATGTATATAGACTCTCTTTTTTTCTACTGTGTTATTGACTTGTTAATTGTTTACTCCATGTGTAACTCTGTGTTGTCTGTTCACACTGCTATGCTTTATCTTGGCCAGGTCGCAGTTGCAAATGAGAACTTGTTCTCAACTAGCCTACCTGGTTAAATAAAGGTGTTCTCAACTAGCCTACCTGGTTAAATAAAGGTGGAATAAAAAATAAAACTTTGTCTATGTCTATAAGGTGAGGTGTTTCATTATGATGAAGTGGAAAAACAACCTTTAGTCATGTTGACCTTACTACCAGACTCTACCAGTTGCAGGCCTTGTAGAGTTTCTCCTTTTTCATCGACTTGTTATATGTAATGCCTCTATGTACATGCACATTTCCCGAGGTAGTTAAGGCCCTGTAACTATGAGGGCATGGATTCTAGAGACCTTACACACTCCACTGTGCCTGTTGTGGGTAATTTACATTGATGTTAAAATGTCATCCATTCGCCTGTGAACAAACGAATAGCACCACTTTCAGCCTCTCTCCAGTGGCGTGCCATGCTTTTCATGGGGCGCTGGTCTGAATGCTGCAGAGCAGGAGCCAGAGCAGAGAGGGGGAAACCTGGGTAGGGATGGGACTGCTGAATTATTCAGAGTTTGAGGCATGAGTTCTAGGCAGGTCATAAATGGCTTATCCATATCCTGGCCTGCATCGCTACAGGTTCTCAGAGCTGGTGCCTGCAGGACGTCTTAATAACACTGATAAAAACCCAATGAGCTCACAGCGTGACTGTCTCTGTTTCCTGTCATAAGACTTGTTCATTGTAACAGTGGTCTGGGTCGATGTGGGCCTGGAGAGAAACATCTGTGAAGTCAGCAACAGTGGACCTGACACACACACACACAATCAGAATTACCCTACTTGTTCTCTCCCAATAAGTGTCATATGAAGGTTCCGTTTCAGCCACAGGACGCCGTCACTCAAAAGACAGGTCCACCTCCTTCGGAATTCCTGAGAATCTCAATGCTTCTATGATCGAGTGTCTATCACCTGTACTGCTAAAACAAACAGGCATGGCTAGTCAATAATGTACATCCATGTACTGCTAAAACAAACAGGCATGGCTAGTCAGTAATGTACATCCATGTACTGCTAAAACAAACAGGCATGGCTAGTCAGTAATGTACAGAACTGTACTGCTAAAACAAACAGGCATGGCGCTAGTCAGTAATTTACATCCATGTACTGCTAAAACAAACCTGCATGGCTAGTCAGTAATGTACAGAACTGTACTGCTAAAACAAACAGGCATAGCTAGTCAGTAATTTACATCCATGTACTGCTAAAACAAACCTGCATGGCTAGTCAGTAATTTACATCCATGTACTGCTAAAACAAACAGGCATGGCTAGTCAGTAATTTACAGAACTGTACTGCTAAAACAAACAGGCATAACTAGTCAGTAATGTACAGAACTGTACTGCTAAAACAAACAGGCATGGCTAGTCAGTAATTTACATCCATGTACTGCTAAAACAAACAGGCATGGCTAGTCAGTAATTTACATCCATGTACTGCTAAAACAAACAGGCATGGCTAGTCAGTAATTTACATCCATGTACTGCTAAAACAAACAGGCATGGCTAGTCAATAATGTACATCCATGTACTGCTAAAACAAACAGGCATGGCTAGTCAGTAATGTACATCCATGTACTGCTAAAACAAACAGGCATGGCTAGTCAGTAATGTACAGAACTGTACTGCTAAAACAAACAGGCATGGCGCTAGTCAGTAATTTACATCCATGTACTGCTAAAACAAACCTGCATGGCTAGTCAGTAATGTACAGAACTGTACTGCTAAAACAAACAGGCATAGCTAGTCAGTAATTTACATCCATGTACTGCTAAAACAAACCTGCATGGCTAGTCAGTAATTTACATCCATGTACTGCTAAAACAAACAGGCATGGCTAGTCAGTAATTTACAGAACTGTACTGCTAAAACAAACAGGCATAACTAGTCAGTAATGTACAGAACTGTACTGCTAAAACAAACAGGCATGGCTAGTCAGTAATTTACATCCATGTACTGCTAAAACAAACAGGCATGGCTAGTCAGTAATTTACATCCATGTACTGCTAAAACAAACAGGCATGGCTAGTCAGTAATTTACATCCATGTACTGCTAAAACAAACAGGCATGGCTAGTCAGTAATTTACAGAACTGTACTGCTAAAACAAACAGGCATAGCTAGTCAGTAATTTACAGAACTGCATGAGAAGTGGGTGAGATGACTCAGTGTGGGTCCCAAAGGTAGTTGCGCAGTATCTTCCAAATCACTGACCCAACTCAACTGCCATAGTCCAGATTCTGCCCTCAACTTCCTGAAACTTGGAATAGTTTCTTTCAGAAGTTCAGTTCTTATTTTAGTTTGAACTTGGCTCCAGACAGGTGTAGAGCGAAGTGATATGAAATACAGAAGTCTCAAAGAGTCTGAAAGACACTTCTCCTGCTTGACTTCCCTCTTTCCTGGGCGCTTTACCTGGCAGGTGTGGGTTCAGCTCCTCACTCTGGTTTTAGCTAGATGTCCTGTGTTCTTTCCCTTTATCTTACAGCATGCAGGAAGCCTAAAGACTGTTGTGGTTAGGTGCAGGAAGGCTCAAGAATGGACACAACTTTGCCAAGACATACAGGCTGGGATAATGCGTCCCAGTAATGTGTTAGAGAACCACTGAGAGGGAAAGGCCATCAGAGTCTTAACGCTCTGTTAGTCTTCACCAGTCAAGCGTCATGGGCTCAGAGTGAGGTTCACCACCACCAGAAGAAGCGTGTGATTCAGTCAGACACAGGTTGCATCCCAAAGGGCTCTGGTCAAAAGCAGTGCACTATGTAGGGAATAGGGTGCAATTTGGGAGTCATCCACCGTCTTATCTGATATTGGCAGCTGCCATTTAATCGATAATCCATTCAAACAGCTAGTCAGAGCTTTTTTTTAAAAAGAGATTATTCCTTGGGAGCTTTAGCACCAAGAAAATAAACTTCTGAGTTAGCTTCCCACAGACTAAAGCTTGTCACCTAAAAAAACGCTGCTTTGTACTCATTATCCGACAGAATCTAGTGGAATGTGTCAAACTATAGATAACCTCCCTCAGCTCTGCTCTTTCGAGCTGCAACTTCTCAGTTGGCCTCTTAAGGAGTTATCTGTGGGTCTTCTTGATGCAAAAATACTAACTGCTCATTTTGCACCCAGATGCACACGGGCAGTGAAAACACAAAAACTGAATCTCTCTGAAAGAATTATTATTATTATTCCATTTTTTCACTAAAATAATACATGTAAACAGAACATTTTAAATTGGTCTAAGAAACAGTGAGCGATGTGCCTTGACTCCGCATTCTAAATTAAGCACTGTTGGGTTTGCACTAAAAGAGCTCCTTGATGAATAATGGAAATTAGAGATAGTTTAAAGCACTTCTATTATACTGAATACACTATACTGAGTGGTAAAAGTGGGCTCCGAGCCGCCTATCATTAGGGCAATTAAAATGAGAATGAAGAAGGAAAACATATTCCTAACTCACTGCTGGTAATATGATAGAAAACATCTATATTGCTAAAGTTATCCTCTTTAGTTCTAGCAGGTTACATTTTGATGGCATTCAAGCCAAAGTGTAAGATATTGAGGCAGTGAAAGTGCCAATAGGGTATCACATGGAATCACATTCAACATTCATAATTCCTTGATTCTCCACCTGGTCTGTAAAACAAGTGACTGACAGTACATAGCTCCAGGAATGATTATATTGTCAGTTGGATAACCTCATTGTTTTACTTTTTCTACACCTTACTTGATATGCTCTTGTCCAAGTACATACTGCATTTTGTCACAATAGGCATCTGCCTCTACCTATATGTTGCCCTCTTACCAGCAGCAGCCTCTTGTCCAAACAGCAGCCTCTGGGTGTCTTCTCTGCCTATGGCATCAGGCCTGGCACTGTGCTCTGTGAGGCATCAGGCCTGGCACTGTGCTCTGTGAGGCATCAGGCCTGGCACTGTGTTCTGTGAGTCATCAGACTTGGCACTGGGCACTGTGAGGCATCAGACCTGGCACTGTGTTCTGTGAGTCATCAGACTTGGCACTGGGCACTGTGAGGCATCAGACCTGGCACTGGGCACTGTGAGGCATCAGACCTGGCACTGTGTTCTGTGAGTCATCAGACTTGGCACTGGGCACTGTGAGGCATCAGACCTGGCACTGTGTTCTGTGAGGCATCAGACTTGGCACTGGGCACTGTGAGGCATCAGACTTGGCACTGGGCACTGTGAGGCATCAGACCTGGCACTGTGTTCTGTGAGGCATCAGACCTGGCACTGGGCACTGTGAGGCATCAGGCCTGGCACTGTGTTCTGTGAGGCATCAGACTTGGCACTGGGCACTGTGAGGCATCAGACCTGGCACTGTGCTCTTCTATTAATGTGCTCTTATATTACCACATTTGGTCATTTGATAGATGTTGTAATTAAGATAATTATGTTTATTCAATACTTTACTATTTGTTGAATACCAGCCTAATAGATCACCAACCCCGTAAAAATTGTATGTTTGAGCTTTGTCCCTGCTCAACAGATTCCTTCAACACATCTGAAACTCCTGAATCATCTATGAGTCTGTTTGCCAAATAAAATCCATTGTGCTGCAATAAATGCTATTAAAATGTCGGACTCCAGGAAGAGTAGCCGCTGCTTTTGCAACAGCTAATGGGGATCCTAATAAAATACCAATACCAAAATATCAAATCCCAGTCCAAAATAATGATGTATTGAATCAGTTTGCCAGTAGTTCAAGACAGACATGAATATTGCATGCTCATCTGTAGCATTCCTTCTTGTCAGAGGAGGCTGGAGTGTGATGACAAAGTCAAAAAGTACAACTTCACTTCCATGTGCAGGACGGTAATAGACCCGTAATGTCTGCCTGGAACAAATCACCTGCAATGCATTATGGATGAGATTCTAAAAGGGAACTATATTGGCTGTCTTTCAGAAATGGTCTTTTCTTGGGCTGGACTCACGAAAACCTATTGAAGTCATCTTACAAAGAGGAGCTTTTCCTCAGTAACTCTGGTAGGGTTCTCTCAGTAACTTTGCCCCTGTTTTTAGTGAATTAAATCTTCCTACAGATTTTCAGCTATGTCCTATTAGGATTAAATATGATTTAACACATGGGAGAATTTGAAATTGGGCTCAATCCTATTTCCAGATTGTATACCATTAGAGGCCATTGAAATGAGAAATAATGTAGTGTAAAACCTTGTAAAGGCCTTCAAAAATAGTTCAGAAAAACATTTTAGATAGTCATGACTACATTCTTTGTGTGTTTTTTAAGCCATATACAATTTATTATTTAGCCCAGACATGGAATATATTCAAGTCTTTATTGTATCTGCAAGCGCATGCTGAAGACAAGCAGAGGTATACTTTCCAGGATGTGTACCTGAAAACTGTTATTTATTATGGCCTTATTAGATGAACATATATGAAATGCATCATTTGAGTGCTAAAAGGAATATTATAAACCGGGTGGTTCCAGCACTGAATACTGACTGGCTGACAGCCGTGGTATATCAGACCTTATACCACCAGTATGACAAAAATGTATTTTTACTGCTCTAATTACGTTGGTAACCAGTTTACAATAGCATTAAGGCACATCAGTGGGTATGGTATATGGCCTATACACCACGGCTAAGGGCTGCGTCGTGCATAAGAAAATCCCTTAGCTGTGGTATATTTGCCATATACCACACCCCCTTGTGTCTTATTGCTTTAATAATATACATCATAGCCTACATGTAGATTACAGTGTCAATCATTTCAACCAAACCAGTAGGATTCCTGACACTTTAAGTTATTCCTTTACTGAGAAGCACCCAAAACAATTTCTTGCATGAACGAGCCCTCAGTTGTAGCGCAAACAGATTACACAGACTTGGACTGGGTAAAAGGAAACAAAAGGGGATTAATCTAAGCATAATACAATAACAGTCCTCCGTGGAGATAATTGCAAGATTGATTTAGACATGCATGGGGGTTAATGGCAGCCATTGATTAGATTAGTGGGCCTATCTAAAATGGCTCTCCACAGGCATTAAGCCCCAACCCGAAAAGTTACTAATGCCATTTGAGATTTCTAAACTGAGATATTAACACACTCCATGGGAGCATGATAGTCTGAATATTTATGGCTATGTTTACACAGGCAGCACAATTCAGATTTTTTTTTTGACCAATCAGATCAGCTTTTGTGCCAATAATTTCTTAAGATGATGACTGAACACAGCGGTGCAGATCGCCTCAAGATAAAAACATAATATTCAATGTCAGTAAATTGGACTAAATATTAGCACTTCATATACTTGTAGGTAATAACCTTCAATCTGGATAACAACAGAAAACAAATCATAAGGCAAGAGAAAAGTATCAACAAATATTAAGAAAAGAAGCAACACTCAGACATGACAGAGAGTAAACGAGGAGAATCAATCTTCTCCCAAAAACGCGGCTCCTCAACGGATACAGACGATTTATGCTTTTCACCACTGGGACTGGTAAGGGTGGAAAGCGATCTGTTAAAGTTGATAAATGACAAACTGGGCATACTTCAGTAAGGACAGGGTTGGGGAGCAATGGATTACATGTAATTCGTTACATGTAAGGGATGGCATAGCGGTCAGACGTCTTTGTCTTTTGTCCTGTCGTGTTCCTGGTATATATATTTTTACATCTTTTTCTTCACATATATTTTTTAAATATTTTCCTAAACCTCAACTTCTAAATACTCTCCTGCAATTCGCCTCACCCAATGTGGCGTGGATCTGCTTTTTTCGAAAGTATTTATATTTACTTCGGATCTGGAATCCCTCAACTGAAGCTAGCCAGCTAACTACCTACCAGCTATCAGTTAGCAAACCATTGCTAGCGGTCATCAGCTAACCTTTAGGTTGGAAAGCTCTCGCCAGTTCGAACAACGTGACTCAAACCAGAGCATAACGGACCCATTTCTCTCCATATCCCCGGATTCCTACCGCATACTCTGAACATTTTCATCTGGATCTTCTCAACTAGCTAACCGCAATCCCGGGTGACCACTCCTGGCTAGTGTTTCCATCCCGGAGCAAGCACCAATTAGCCTGAAGCTAGCCCGGCCAGGGCTCCTGTGCTACCACCGAAGCCCACTCCTGGGCTACAATATCCTTCTACTGCCGGTACGGGGCACGGAACCCCGCCGATCCTCTACGACTGGAATACCGACATAATCTGCCCGAGGATTCCAACAGGCCCCTCAGGCGTGACGCCCGCTGAAGACCCATTCTGCTAACCTGTTAGGCCTGCTAGCTACCTAGAGCTACTTGGAACCCTACTAACTCTACGACTGGTCTATCGGCGTCACCGCACAAAGAGGCAAAAACTGACTTACCCCCATCGCGACATCCCCCAAAGGCTAATTTGCAAGCCCCGGTCTACTAACTGCTAGCTTGCTTGCCCCGGTCTGCTAACTGCTAGCCCCTGCTAACTGCTTGCTTGCTAACCCTGTCTGCTAACTGCTAGCTTGTCAGCCCCGGTCTGCTAACTGCTAGCTTGTTTAGCCACGGCCTACTAACTATTAGCATGTTAACATTGGCCTGCTAACTGTCTGAATCGCCGTGTTCCCAGTCAGCCCAACCACTCACTGGACCCATATGTTCACTTGGCTACGCATACCTCTCTCTAATATCAATATGCCTCGTCCATTACTGTCCTGGTTAGTGATTACTGTCTTATTTCACTGTAGAGCCTCTAGCCCTGCTCAATATGCCTTAACCAACCATGTTGTTCCACCCCCTACATATGCGATGACATCACCTGGTTTAAACGTCTCTAGAGACTATATCTCTCTCATCATTACTCAATGCCTAGGTTTACCCCCAATGTACTCACATCCTACCTTACCTTTGTCTGTACACTTTGCCTTGAATCTATGGTATCATGCCCAGAAACCTGCTCCTTTTACTCTGTTCCGAACGTGCTAGACGGCCAGTTCGTATAGGATTTAGCTGTACCCTTATCCCACTTCTCCTCTGTTCCTCTGGTGATGTAGAGGTTAATACACGTCCTGCAGTGCCTAGCTCCACTCCCCAGGTACTCTCATTTGTTGACTTCTGCAACCGTAAAAGCCTTGGTTTCATGCATGTTAACATAAGAAGCCTACTCCCTAAGTTTGTTTTACTCACTGCTTTAGCACATTCTACCAACCAGGATTTCTTAGTCGTGTCTGAATCCTGGCTTAGGAAAACAACCAAAAACCTTGAAATCTCCATTGCTAACTATACCATTTTCTGCCAAGATCGAAATGCCAAAGGGGGCGGTGTTGCAATCTACTGCAAAGATAGCCTGCAGAGTTCTGTATTACTATCCAAGTCTGTACCCAAACAATTCGAGCTTCTACTTCAAAAATTCACCTTTCCAGAAACAAGTCTCTCAATTTTGCCACTTGCTATAGACCTCCCTCTGCCCCAAGCTGTGCCCTTGATACCATATGTGAATTGATTGGCTACTCTTTAAAAGTGCCTTCCTCACCATCTTAAACAAGCATACCCCATTCAAAAAATGTAGAACTAGGAATAGATATAGTCCTTGGTTCACTCCAGACCTGTCCAAAAACATCCTGTGGCATTCTGCATTAGCATCGAATAGCCCCCGTGATATGCAACTTTTCAGGGAAGTTAGGAACAAATATGCACAGGCAGTTAGGAAGCTAAGGCTAGCTTTTTCAAACAGAAATTTGCATCCTGTAGTACTAATTCAAAAAAGTTCTGGGACGCTGTAAAGTCCATGGAGAATAAGAGCACCTCCTCCCAGCTGCCCACTGCTCTGATGCTAGGAAACACTCACCACCGATAAATCCACTATAATTGAGAATTTCAAAAAGCATTTCTCTACGGCTGGCAATGCTTTCCACCTGGCTACCCCCACCCCGGTCAACTGCCCAGCACCCTCCACAGAAACCCAGCAAAGCCCCCACCATTTCTCCTTTACCCAAATCCAGATAGCTGATGTTCTGAAAGAGCTGCAAAATCTGGACCCCTACAAATCAGCAGGCAATCTGGACCCTCTCTTTCTAAAATGATCTGCCAAAATTGTTGCAACCCCTATTACTAGCCTGTTCAACCTCTCTTTCGAATCGTCTGAGATTCCCAAAGATTGGAAAGCTGCCGCGGTCATCCCCCTCTTCAAAGGGGGTGACACTCTAGACCCAAACTGCTACAGACCTATATCTATCCTACCCTGTCTTTCTAAGGTCTTCGAAAGCCAAGTTAAACAGATTACCGACCATTTTGAATCCCACCGTACCTTCTCCGCTATGCAATCTGGTTTCAGAGCTGGTCATGGGTGCACCTCAGCCACGCTCAAGGTTCTAAACAACATCATAACCGCCATCGATAAGAGACATTACTGTGCAGCCGTTTTCATCGACCTGGCCAAGGCTTTAGACTCTGTCAATCACCACATTCTTATTGGCAGACTCGACCGCCTTGGTTTCTCAAATGATTGCCTCGCCTGGTTAACCAACTACTTCTCTGATAGAGTTCAGTGTAGAGTTCTGGCAGTCTCTATGGGGGTGCCACAGGGTTCAATCCTCAGGCCGACTCTCTTCTCTGTATACATCAATGATGTTGCTCTTGCTGCTGGTGATTCTCTGGTACACCTCTATGCAGACGACACCATTCTGTATACTTCTGGCCCCTCATTGGACACTGTGTTAACTAACCTCCAGATGAGCTTCAATGCCATACAACTCTCCTTCCGTGGCCTCCAACTGCTCTTAAACGCAAGTAAAACTAAATGCATGCTATTCAACCGATCACTGCCCGCACCTGCTCGCCCGTCCAGCATCACAACTCTGGACGGCTCTTACTTAGAATACGTGGACAACTACAAATACCTAGGTGCCTGGTTAGACTGTAAACTCTCCTTCCAGACTCACATTAAGCATCTCCAATCCAAAATTAAATCTAGAATTGGCTTCCTATATCAAAACCAAGCATCCTTCACTCATGCTGCCAAACATACCCTCATAAAACTGACCATCCTACCGATTCTCGACTTCGATGATGTCATCTATAAAATAGCCTCCAACACTCTACTCAACAAACTGGATGCAGTCTATCACAGTGCCATCCGTTTTGTCTCCAAAGCCACATACACTACCACCATTGCGACCTGTATGCTCTCGTTGGTTGGCCCTCACTTCATACTTGTCGCCAAACCCACTGGCTACAGGTTATCTACAAGTCTCTGCTAGGTAAAGCCCCTCCGTATCTCAGCTCACTGGTCACCATAGCAGCACCCACTCGTAGCACACGCTCCAGCAGGTATATCTCACTGGTCACCCCCAAAGCCAATTCCTCCTTTCCTTCCAGTTCTCTGCTGCCAATGACTGGAATGAACTGCAAAAATCTCTGAAGCTGGAGAGTCATTTCTCCCTCACTAGCTTTAAGCACCAGCTGTCAGAGCAGCTCACAGATCACTGCACCAGTACATAGCCCATCTGTAAACAGCCCATCTATCTACCTACCTCATCCCCATACTGTATTTATTTATTTATCTTGCTCCTTTGCACCCCAGCATCACTACTTGCACAATTATCTCCTGCACATCTTCCATTCCAGTGTTTAATTGTAATTACTTCGCCACCATGGCCTATTTTTTGCCTTAACTCCCTTATCTTACCTCATTTGCACTCACTGTATATAGACTTTTTGTTTTCTTTTGCTCTACTGTATTATTGACTGTATGTTTTGTTTATTCCATGTGTAACTCTGTGTTGTTGTATGTGTCGAATTGCTATGCTTTATCTTGGCCAGGTAGCAGTTGCAAATGAGAAATTGTTCTCGACTAGCCTACCTGGTTGGTTAAATAAAGGTGAAATAAAAAAAATAAAAAAACATAAAAAACGGTAGCTGTAGTTGTCGCGTTCTAACCTTTATTCCTTTGTTTTGTCTTTATTTAGTATGGTCAGGGCGTGAGTTGGGGTGGGCAGTCTATGTTAGTTTTTCTATATTTTCTATTTCTGTGTTTGGCCTGATATAGTTCTCAATCAGAGGCACATGTCAATCGTTGTCCCTGATTGAGAACCATATTTAGGTAGGCTGTTTTCCTTTGTGTTTTGTGGGTGGTTATTTTCAGTCTTTGTGTGTCTGCACCAGGTAGAACTGTTTCGGATGTCACTTTGTTGTTTTGTATTTTTGAAGTGTTCAGTTGTTTATTAAAAAGATGAACACTAACCACGCTGTGCTTTGGTCCCCTCCTTCTTCCACCCAAGACAGCCGTTACAGTAATCCATTACATTACCAGCAAAAAATATTGTAATCAGATTAAAGATACTTTTGAAAAATTAGATGATTACTTTGAGGATTACTTTTAAATTCAGAAAGGATGTTTGTGAAAAAAAAATCTTCTCAATGACATTCAAATCAGCATTGAAAAAAGGAGCTAGTTTAAGTTCGTTCCACTTGAGTGAGTCTGACCACAAGTCAAAGACCACTATGATGACACACAAAATATGTTTGATGGATCACAGGAAAATATCACAAATAGGCTTTTGTAGGCCACAGTTCAAGCTATGTCTTCCAATGGTACAATTGCTGTCAGCATTCAAAGATGATCCAACTTGAATAAATGCTTGGAGGTAAGGATGACAGCAGTGGTATAGTCTACGTCAAAATGGATTTCACTTATTATTGATATTTACATAGTGCATTGATGTGAATCACACAACTGGGGCGGCAGGGTAGCCTAGTGGTTAGAGTGTTGGACTAGTAACCAGAAGGTTGCGAGTTCAAATCCCCGAGCTGACAAGGTACAAGGTCATTCTGCCCCTGAACAGGCAGTTAACCCACTTTTCCCAGGCCGTCATTGAAAATAAGAATGTGTTCTTAACTGACTTGCCTGGTTAAATAAAGGTAAAAAAAACAAAAAAACAACTGCTCTCTCATTTAGCTATTTGCGCCATACGGATAGTTTTTTAATTATTATTATTTTTTACATTTCTGGCGCCGACAGAGATGGCCGCCTCGCTTCGCGTTCCTAGGAAACTATGCACTATTTAGTTCTCTTATGTGTTATTTCTTACATTGGTACCCCAGGTAACCTTAGGTTTCATTACATACAGTCGGGAGGAACTACTTAATATAAGAGCAACGTCAACTCACCATCATTACGACCAGGAATATGACTTTCCCGAAGTAGATCCTGTGTTTTGCCTTCCACCCAGGATCGGATCCCAGCCGGCGAACCTAAACAACGTCGCCGTAAAAGTGGCAAACAAAGCAGTCTTCTGGTCAGGCTCCGGAGACGGGCACATCGCGCACCACTCCCCAGCATACTACTCGCCAAAGTCCAGTCTCTTGATAACAAGGTTGATGAAATCCGAGCAAGGGTAGCATTCCAGAGAGACATCATAGACTGTAATGTTCTTTGCTTCACGGAAACATGGCTCAATCGAGAGACGCTATCGGAGTCGGTGCAGCCAGCTGGTTTCTTCACGCATCGCACTGACAGAAACAAGCATCTTTCTGGTAAGAAGAGGGGCGGGGGGTATGCCTTATGATTAACGAGACGTGGTGTGATCGTAACAACATACAGGAACTCAAGTCCTTCTGTTCACCTGACTTATAATTCATCACAATCAAATGTTGACAGAATTATCTACCAAGGGAATTCTCTTCGATTATAATCACAGCCGTATATATTTCCCCCCAAGCAGACACATCGATGGCCCTGAACGAAATGTATTTGACTCTATGTAAACTGGAAACCACATATCCTGAGGCTGCATTCATTGTAGCTGGGGATTTTATCAAGATAAATTTGAAAACAAGACTCCCTAAATTCTATCAGCATATCGATTGTGCAACCAGGGTTGGTAAAACCCTGGATCATTGTTATTCTAACTTACGCGACGCATATAAGGCCGTCCACCGCCCTCCTTTCAGAAAAGCTGACCACGCCTACATTTGGTTGCTTCCAGCCTACAGACAGACACTAAAACAAGAAGCTCCCGAGCTCAGGTCTGTTCAATGCTGGTCCGACCAATCTGATTCCACGCTTCAAGACTGCTTCGATCATGTGGATTGGGATATGTTCCGCATTGCGTCCAACAACAACAACAACATTGACGAATACGCTGATTCGGTGAGCGAGTTCATTAGAAAGTGCATCGGCGATGTCGTACCCACAGCAACTATTAAAACATTCCCAAACCAGAATCCGTGGATTGATGGCAGCATTCGCGCGAAACTGAAAGCGCGAACCACTGCTTTTAACCAGGGCAAGGTGACCAGAAACATGACCGAATACAAACAGTGTAGCTATTCCCTCCGCAAGGCAATCACACAAGCTAAGCATCAGTATAGTATTCAACGGCTCAGACACAAGAGGTATGTGGCAGGGTCTACAGTCAATCACGGATTACAAAAAGAAAACCAGCCCCGTCACGGACCAGGATGTCTTGCTCCCAGACAGACTAAATAACTTCTTTGCTCGCCTCCAAACTCGTCATCAAGCTCAAGACCCTGGGTCTCGACCCCGCCCTGTGCAACTGGGTACTGGACTTCCTGACGGGCCGCCCCCAGGTGGTGAGGGTAGGTAACAACATCTCCACCCCGGTGATCCTCAACACTGGGGTCCCACAAGGGTGCGTTCTGAGCCCTCTCCTGTACTCCCTGTTCACCCACGACTTCGTGGCCATGCACGCCTCCAACTCAATCATCAAGATTGCGGACGACTACAGTGGTAGGCTTGATTAACAACAACGACGAGGCGGCCTACAGGGAGGAGGTGAGGGACCTCGGAGTGTGGTGTCAGGAAAATAACCTCACACTCAACGTCAACAAAACAAAGGAGATGATCGTGGCCTTCAGGAAACAACAGAGGGAGCACCTCCCTATCCACATCGACGGGACAGTAGTGGAAAGGATAGTAATTTTTAAGTTCCTCGGCATACCACGGACAAACTGAATTGGTCCACCCACACAGACAGCGTTGTGAAGAAGGCGCAGCATCCTCAGGAGGCTGAAGGAATTCGGCTTGTCACCAAAAGCACTCACAAACTTCTACAGATGCACAATCGAGAGCATCCTGTCGGGCTGTATCACCTCATGGTACGGCAACTGCTCCGCCCACAACCGTAAGGCTCTCCAGAGGATAGTGAGGTCTGCACAACGCATCACCGGGGGCAAACTACCTGCCCTCCAGGACACCTACACCACCCGATTTCACAGGAAGGCCATAAAGGTCATCAAGGACAACAACCACCCGAGCCACTGCCTGTTCACCCCGTATCATCATCAGAAGGCAAGATCAAAGGTGCAGGGACCAAGAGACTGAAAAACAGATTCTATCTCAAGGCCATCAGACTGTTAAACAGCCACCACTAACATTGAGTGGCTGCTGCCAACATACTGACTCAACTCCAGCTCACTTTAATAATGGAAATTGATGGAAGTTGATGTAAAAATGTATCACTAGCCACTTTAAACAATGCCACTCAATATGTTTACATACCCTACATTACTCATCTCATATGTATATGTATATACTGTACTCTACATCATCTACTGCATCTTGCCATCTTTATGTAATACATGTATCACTAGCCACTTTAAACTATGCCACTTATGTTTACATTCCCTACATTACTCATCTCATATATACTGTACTCGATACCATCTACTGCATCTTGCCTATGCTGTTCTGTACCATCACTCAATCATATATCTTTATGTACATATTCTTTATCCCTTTACACTTGTGTGTATAAGGTAGTAGTTGTGGAATTGTTAGGTTAGATTAAATGTTGGTTATTACTGCATTGTCAGAACTAGAAGTACACGCATTTCGCTACACTTGCATCTGCTAACCATGTGTATGTGACAAATACAATTTGATTTGATTTGATTGTTGTGGATGGCTGTTCATAAATCTAAATGTGTTTTTGAACCAAATAAAGGTTGAATTCAAGAAGTTTAAGCTGCTTATCAATCATTGTTTTTGAAACCAGTGGGTAGCCAGTGAAGAATGGGCTCTCGCAACAGCTGCATATTGCAGATCCAAATCTATGGAATAAAAGTTGGGCTTTTATTCCTCAATCTAATTCATGCTGATAACACTTTTTATCCATTGGCGTAACGGACACTTGCTCAAACTCACACACTTTTGATAGACTTAAAGGGACAATCTGTAGTTGCTACATACATTTTTGGACTTATGAATTATATATATCTATTGATTCTTGAAGAATATAACTTGTGAGCTTAGTTAAACTGTCACACTCCTTGAGAACCCCAGAAAATAAGCTTGTTTTACTCCAGTGTTTGTAAACTTTGTAAATGTAAACTATCACTGTATAGCCTCATAACATGGTGTCATGACGTTGGCCTGGGGGGTAGGTTTATGACAGTCAAAAATACCTCTTCCCCCTTTTTTTCCTCTCTCTACCCTACTAAGTTTACATTTGCAAAACACTTGGTTAACATAGAGATTCTGGGAACATCAGTAGGTGGGGGAAAATTAACTATATTCTGGTCATCTGTGATAAGGTGCTTCTCGGTGAGCGGTGTAGGAGTCAGGCGCAGGAGAGCAGGGATTTTTGAGAAGCGTGTTTAATATATATATATACACATATATATAGTCCACCAATACAAAACTGGCACAGACAAAAATCCAAAACTACGCTCTCGAAGGAACAGAAACTCTTGCAAAACGCATGGAGGCACAAACTCAGTTCCGAAACTTAACTACACGTGCGCAATAGTGAAAACAATAAACATCAAAGATAAGCGAGCCCAAATACACAAGCTTAATCCCGCACGAATGAAGGCAGGCAACAGGTGCCCTATATACACACAGAAATAAACGCAAATGAAACCAGGTGTGAAAAGGAACACAGACAAAACAACCAGAACAGAAAAAAGGGATCGGTGGCGGCTAGTAAACCGGCGACGCCGAGCGCCGAGCGCTGCCAGAACAGGGAGAGGTGTTACCTTCGGGAGAGGTCGTGACATAATCGGAACAATTGAACATATGTGGTGGTACTTAATGAATATGATGTCAGTTCGGTTGTCATCTGAGACATTCTCATCAATGATAAGATGACATAAACTCTACAGTGGAAAGTCTACACATCAGAGTTATCGGATTCACATGGAATTGTTGTTCAATTTAAATGTTTGAATATGAAATTATTTGTGATGGGATGAAATGTGATTTTAGCTTCTAAAATGTGAGATTTGGGTCTTCATAAGATATGGCTCTGCTAAAACCTGTTAAGGGACATGGGCTATAAAACTTTTCAAACACGCCCTCCTCTCCCTTCCTATATAAGCCCTTGACGACAATATAACTTCCTGTTCCGATGATGTGAGGACGACGGTAATAACTACAGAACGAAGCCAACATCCGTGTGAGCTTGGTTGCGAATGGTATGAACTTTGAACTCTTATTCACTACAGAAGTGATACCTCCTAGCCTTTGAGTTAGCAACAGCAGATGCAACGAGGGTTAGGAAGGAACAGACAGAATAACCCGTCTATCACCCAACAACGTTACTACAACGTATTCAATTGACAACCAAAGACATTCTTCAAAGTACTCGGTTTGGCAACACAGCCTTCCATCTACCACCAACCTACCGAAGCGCAGCTCAGAGTAAATATTTATTGCATTTTCCTTTTCCAAATGGGCGGTAATTTAGAAGCATCAGATACTGTATTTACGATAGCACAGCTTCTCCCTGTGTCCCTCAGTCTTCCCGCTCTTTCACTCAAACCCAGCCCTTTTCCCTTGTGTAACAAGCTGTCATTTCTGTTCCGCCCGCTAGGGCCATTTTCCTTTATGACATCATTTGTAATCAAGTTCTGATTTAATTATGTGTATGTGTAATTCTGTGTGATTAGTTAGGTATTTATTAAATAGATTATTAAACCCAATTTTGTATTGCTGATTCAAATTGTTAGCCAGGGTTTCGTGCAGATAACCAAGAATTTACAACTTTCAGATGAGACTGAATTAGGATGAGGATTGATATTGACTGCTATTGATGTAAAATATTACTAGGTCTTTAAAAGTTTATTATGAAGATAACAGCTCTATAAATATTATTTTGTGGTGCCCGACTCTCTAGTTAATTACATTTACATGATTAGCTCAATCAGGTGATATTAATTACGAAGAAATTATTTTATAGAATAGCATGTCATATCACTTAATCCGGCATAGCCAAACACCCGACAATGGTTAAAACAACACTTGTTAAATCATGGATGGTTAGTCCTTGCATCCATAGCTCTGTCTATTAATCTGAGAGTAGTTACATTTCTTCAGGCCCATCCCTCAGCTTTTTACCAAAACAGAGGCTGGGCAACCGTTTGGTTATTGTTTCATCAATGGATTTTCCCTTTAAACAGCTGCATATTATCAAGATATCAGTGTCACAAACAAAAAGGTAAACAATAGGCCTATAGCAAATGCAGCATATGGCATTCATTTTTCACATGCAAATAGAACTTTTCTGTAGTGCTCAAAGCATGCCATTCCATGAGCGCATTATTTATTTTGCAACTGGAATCAATGAACCCAATCAGTCCTCCATGACAACAAAATCATAAACAACAGAGAAGGGCTGGCTAATAAATCCTTAGTTTTGGGGTCATGCTTAGGTAAAACAATTTGGATAATCTATACTTCCATATTTCCAAGTCCTATTCTTGAAGATCAAGGGGTATAACATTTATTGGAATGACTGGAATTCTGATAGACTTTGGTTTTTAATGTAAATATATAATTGAATCATATTATTATATGTAGTAGAAAGCTATGGGTTAGAAGAAGCCTACATAACCAACCCCTAAAGTAAAATTTAACATCCATACATGGCCAGATTTGTTAACTTTAACATTGATTTATCCTGCAATAAATGTCGTTCAATTGGTAACATACATTTTTGTCTTCTTCTAAATGTCTCTTAAGGGGAAAGTAATCTAAAAATAACGGAATGTAAATCAGATTACGATACTGAGTTTGAGTAATCCAAAAGTTATGTTACTGATTACAATTTTGGACAGGTAACTAGTAAATTTAATGCATCACGTTTAGAGAGAGGGAGAGAGAGAGAGACACAGCGGCATAATTTTTCGGCAGGGGCGTACAGTTGAAGTTGGAAGTTTACATACACTTAGGTTGGAGTCATTAAAACACGTTTTCAACCACTCCATAAATTTCTTGTAAACAAACTATAGTTTTGACAAGTCGGTTAGGACATCTACTTTGTGCGTGTAATTTTTCCAACATTTGTTTACAGACAAATTATTTCACTTATAATTCACTTTCACAATTCCAGTGGGTCAGAAGTTTACATACGCTAAGTTAACTGTGCCTTTAAACAGCTTGGAAAATTACAGAAAATTATGTCATGGCTTTAGAAGCTTCTGATAGGCTAATTGACATCATTTGAGTCAATTGGAGGTGTACCTGTGGATGTATTTCAAGGCCTACCTTCAAACTCAGTGCCTCTTTGCTTGGCATCATGGGAAAAACAAAAAAAATCAGCCAAGACCTCAGAAAACAATTGTAGACCACCACAAGTCTGGTTCAAATCAAATCAAATTTTATTTGTCACATACACATGGTTAGCAGATGTTAATGCGAGTGTAGCGAAATGCTTGTGCTTCTAGTTCCGACAATGCAGTAATAACGAGCAAGTAATCTAACTAACAATTCCAAAAAAAAAACTACTGTCATACACAGTGTAAGGGGATAAAGAATATGTACATAAGGATATATGAATGAGTGATGGTACAGAGCAGCATAGGCAAGATACAGTAGATGATATCGAGTACAGTATATACATATGAGATAAGTATGTAAACCAAGTGGCATAGTTAAAGTGGCTAGTGATACATGTATTACATAAGGATGCAGTCGATGATATAGAGTACAGTATCAACGTATGCATATGAGATGAACAATGTAGGGTAAGTAACATTATATAAGGTAGCATTGTTTAAAGTGGCTAGTGATATATTTACATCATTTCCCATCAATTCCCATGATTAAAGTGGCTGGAGTAGAGTCAGTGTCATTGACAGTGTGTTGGCAGTAGCCACTCAATGTTAGTGGTGGCTGTTTAACAGTCTGATGGCCTTGAGATAGAAGCTGTTTTTCAGTCTCTCGGTCCCAGCTTTGATGCACCTGTACTGACCTCGCCTTCTGGATGGCAGCGGGGTGAACAGGCAGTGGCTCGGGTGGTTGATGTCCTTGATGATCTTTATGGCCTTCCTGTAGCATCGGGTGGTGTAGGTGTCCTGGAGGGCAGGTAGTTTGCCCCCGGTGATGCGTTGTGCAGACCTCACTACCCTCTGGAGAGCCTTACGGTTGAGGGCGGTGCAGTTGCCATACCAGGCGGTGATACAGCCCGCCAGGATGCTCTCGATTGTGCATCTGTAGAAGTTTGTGAGTGCTTTTGGTGACAAGCCGAATTTCTTCAGCCTCCTGAGGTTGAAGAGGCGCTGCTGCGCCTTCCTCACGATGCTGTCTGTGTGAGTGGACCAATTCAGTTTGTCTGTGATGTGTATGCCGAGGAACTTAAAACTTGCTACCCTCTCCACTACTGTTCCATCGATGTGGATGGGGGTGTTCCCTCTGCTGTTTCCTGAAGTCCACAATCATCTCCTTAGTTTTGTTGACGTTGAGTGTGAGGTTATTTTCCTGACACCACACTCCGAGGGCCCTCACCTCCTCCCTGTAGGCCGTCTCGTCGTTGTTGGTAATCAAGCCTACCACTGTTGTGTCGTCCGCAAACTTGATGATTGAGTTGGAGGCGCGCATGGCCGCGCAGTCGTGGGTGAACAGGGAGTACAGGAGAGGGCTCAGAACGCACCCTTGTGGGGCCCCAGTGTTGAGGATCAGCGGGGAGGAGATGTTGTTGCCTACCCTCACCACCTGGGGGCGGCCCGTCAGGAAGTCCAGTACCCAGTTGCACAGGGCGGGGTCGAGACCCAGGGTCTCGAGCTTGATGACGAGCTTGGAGGGTACTATGGTGTTGAATGCCGAGCTGTAGTCGATGAACAGCATTCTCACATAGGTATTCCTCTTGTCCAGATGGGTTAGGGCAGTGTGCAGTGTGGTTGAGATTGCATCGTCTGTGGACCTATTTGGGCGGTAAGCAAATTGGAGTGGGTCAAGGGTGTCAGGTAGGGTGGAGGTGATATGGTCCTTGACTAGTCTCTCAAAGCACTTCATGATGACGGATGTGAGTGCTACGGGGCGGTAGTCGTTTAGCTCAGTTACCTTAGCTTTCTTGGGAACAGGAACAATGGTGGCCCTCTTGAAGCATGTGGGAACAGCAGACTGGTATAGGGATTGATTGAATATGTCCGTAAACACACCGGCCAGCTGGTCTGCGCAAGCTCTGAGGGCGCGGCTGGGGATGCCGTCTGGGCCTGCAGCCTTGCGAGGGTTAACACGTTTAAATGTCTTACTCACTTCGGCTGCAGTGAAGGAGAGACCGCATGTTTCCGTTGCAGGCCGTGTCAGTGGCACTGTATTGTCCTCAAAGCGGGCAAAAAAGTTATTTAGTCTCATCCTTGGGAGCAATTTCGAAACGCCTGAAGGTGCCATGTTCATCTGTACAAACAATAGTACGCAAGTATAAACACCAATGGACCACACAGCCGTCATACCGCTCAAGAAGGAGACGCGTTTTGTCTCCTAGAGATGAACGTACTTTGGTGCCAAAAGTGCAAAATAATCAAGGAGCAAGGAGGCCTACAAACCTGACTCAGTTACACCAGCTCTTTCAGGCGAAATGGGCCAAAATTCACCCAACTTATTGTGGGAAGCTTGTGGAAGGCTTCCTGAAATGTTTGACCCAAGTTAAACAATTTAAAGGCAATGCTACCAGATACAAATTGAGTGTATGTAAACTTCTGACCCACTGGGAATGTGGGAATGTGAAAGTGGGAATGTGAAATGTGAAAAGCTTTAACAAATCATTCTCTCTACTATTAATCTGACATTTTACATTCTTAAAATAAATTGGTGATCTTAACTGACCTAAGGCAGGGATTGTTTTCCTTGGATTAAATGTCAGAAATTTTGAAAAACTGAGTTTAAATGTATTTGGCTAAGTTGTACGTAAACTTCTTACTTCAGCTCTATACAGGATGCTACCCTTCACAGCATAACCTCACTCCAGATTCAAACTTCAAACCTACAACCTAATGTTGGACAAAATTACCTGGAAGGATTACTACTACCAAAGATTCCCTTTTCCAAGCTATACAGAGGGTGCTCTGGGAAACAAACAGCAGAGACCTGGAGACACCATCCAACCCGGAACTGAGACAAACCAGCTTCAATTAGCACTGAGGTGTGAAATGAGAGGTGTCGAAGCCTTCAAGCCCAACAAATGGCATGAGTCTCTCACAGCCTATCCCACCCAAATCCAGGGGCCTTTGAAGCCCCCTCCCACTTTTCAGAGACTGCCCACTGCCATTTTCTACAAGAAATCTCCCTCTAGCTTCTCCCAAATGGGTGACACCTACTCCCGTTGCCTGCTGCACTGCTGCTTGGATTCGACACTGCTGCTTGGATTCACCGTCTGTCCTGGCCTGTCTCACCCTATCTGATACCCCAACCACACTCCCCCCTCTCTCCCGAGCTTTTGCTCGCCTCCAGCACATACACACTTTTGGGGCGAGTGACTCTGAACTTACAATGGCTAGCTCCAAGTCGTTATACTCACTTTTCAGTATTTGGTATTCAAGAATGGTCCACCACCCAAAGAACATCCAACCAACTTGACACAACTGTGGGAAGTATTGTAGTCAACATGGGCCAGAATCCCTTTGAAAGGTTTTGACACCTTGCAGAGTCCATGCCCCGATGGGCATGTTCTTACGGCAAAAGGTGGGGTGTGCAACTCAATATCAGGAAGTTGTTACTCATGTTTTATACATTCAGTGTATATTTATATTCTGGACTCTGACATTGCTCATTCTGATATTTCTTCATTTCTGTCTTTAAACTTTTTGGATTGGTGAATATTGTTTTGTATTAATAGGTATTATTACTGCACTGTTGGAACTAGAAACACAAGCCTTTCACTGCACCTGCGAAAACATCTGCAAATCTGTGTACACAACCAATAAACATTGATTTGATTTGAAAAGTGGCTAAAATACGGGATTGTTCCAGGATGCAGCCATGAAAAAAATGAAAAATGTTTTAAACCATGACTCAGCGGTTGGGGGTGTTTGTTAAATTTGGATAAGCTTTTATTTTAATATGTACCACTGTAGCAGTAGAAATGTCCTTTTAAACAAATAGGAGAATGGATAAATTAGAATGATTTAGGACCACCTCCCCAGTTATACTTCTGGCATTTAGGGGGATTCATGTCTCATTCAGGGGGCCTGAGAACCCCCTTGGCCCCCCGTAATTCACACTCTGCTCCATGCCTACAATTCTTGCTTTTAGCAACACTCCACTACTCCTGCAAACATGATTATTTGATGATATGGTCTCAGTTTCCCCATTATGCTTTAGTGAATACGATCTGACACTGAATAATTCAGCTGTGGTAGCTAAAGACAGACAGCAGGTAGAGGTAGGCTGATCTCAAGCAGTCCATTGAACACCCCGTATCGTATCAGCTCCTTGTTCAGGTAGGTATAGTATATAGGATCCTTAGGGTCTCAGGCGGATTCTCAAAGTCACATCTCCCAGCAGGAGAACCATGGAGGAGCTCCAGAGGAAGCTGGACAAGAGGTATGACAGCGATCAGCTGTATGACAGCAAACCCAGAAAGGTGAGGTTCAAGCTGGCCTCGTCGGTCAGCGGCAGGGTGCTGAAGCATGTGTACGAGGATGGCCAGGAGCTGGACAGCCCAGAGGAGAAATACCCCCACAGCTTCCACAGCCATAAGATGCCCAGACACCTGGAGATGGAGCAACTCTGTGGCTTCCAGGACATGCAGGACCAGGGTCTGTACCCCCCTACCGGACTGATGGCCCAGAGGATCAACGTCTACAGGGGGGGTGCTAACTACAGACCCTCTGCCCACAATGATACACCAGAGGGAGTCCCCAATGTGAGTAGTTGTGGCTTGGTTGAAAAAACATGCTATGAAACTGTTGATTTGTAGCACAATACACAACCTTCACCACACCCCTATTTGCTTTCATTGCCTTTTGTAATGCATGGTTAATCGTCTTAGATCAGTAATGTATTCTATCCTGGTGGGTGTCTGCTTGCCGATTAGAATCTAAGGGGCCGATTCAGACTTAGGAAATGCACTCCCTTTGTCACGTTCTGACCTTAGTTCTTTTATTCATGTCTTTGTTTTAGTATGGTCAGGGCGTGAGTTGGGTGGGTTGTCTATGTTTGTTGTTCTATGTTGTGTTTTGAGTTTGGCCTGGTATGGTTCTCAATCAGAGGCAGGTGTCGTTAGTTGTTTCTGATTGAGAATCATACTTAGGTAGCCTTTTTCCACCTGTGTTGCGTGGGTGTTTGTTTTCTGTCTCTGTGTCTTCACCAGACAGAACTGTTTCGTTTTCGTTCGTTCGTTCTCCTTGTTATTTTGTTTTTGGTGTTCAATGTTAATAAATGATCACGGACACGTACCACGCTGCATATTGGTCCGATCCTTCAAACTCCTCGTCAGAGGAAGACGAATATCCGTTACACCCTTCTCCGACTCACTTCTCAGTATTTGAGATTCAGACTTACAGGCTGACTACAACGTGTGGGCAAGCATTGCAAAATAAATGTAGAAATCTATATTATTCAATTATTGAACCAACACTGCTCACGCACACAAACGAGCGTCTGCGTTGCTAAGGGCTAAAATAGAAGTCAGTTCTATTTCTTGACGCAGATCGCGCTGCAAGTCCTGCCTCTCCCATCTCCTCATTGGTTTATAGATGCAGGTACCCATGTGCCATCTCCTCATTGCTTATACCCATGTGGGTGACTGAAGACGAATGAGGTCAGTGGCGGTAATGCACCTAATTTATGAAAGGTGCCAATTGCAATATAAAGTCAAGACAAGAAAAAGCCTGGAAGGATGAGAAATGACTAGAAACGATTCGGTTGACCGTTTTGTGTGGATTAATTGGTGGAGTAGAGGACCTTGTGCATTTCAGGTAAATAGGACAAATTATTATTATTATTTTTGGTTCAGAGTTTGTTTTGATATTTTAACCTGCGTGTCGTGATCACGTTAGGTGTGGGGAGACAAAATACATTTATGCACGATGGCGCACGCATGCAGCCGGTTTGGGTTCCGTGTTATTCAGTTACGTAACGCACTCTGCAGGTGTGGCTGTCTTGCGAGCTCTGAATAAAATGTATTCAATCTCTGAAAACCCTCCCACTTGCTGGCCATTCAATAGGCTTTCAGTACACTCATTTATCTTAAGCCATCCATTTAAATACGAGTACCTTTTAGTTATACATTTGGCGACAGACTAGAATATATCGAGAGAACGCTTTCAGAATATTAGAGATCAAAAAAAAGAAAAGACATCTGAACATATGCATATTCTTCTCCATTTCAGCAACAATTGGTAGATAAACTATTAGATTATTTAGGTTTAGGAACGTATTCATCAATCATAAAAACAGGTTTGGAGAGCCTTTACACACAAAAGAAAGAAAACGGTGATTTGATTCATTCAGAAAATTGCCACATTCAGTTCTTTAACCCATGGTAATGTTAGATGAGTGTACATAGAATTATAATAGGGAGAATAGTGTACAGTAGTAGGTTATACCCTCGTCTATTGCCTGCACTAACCATGGAACTGTAGATGACAACTAAGTATTGAGCCATGCGTCGGGTTCAAACTGTTATGGCTTAGTCTTGCGCTCCAGTCCATAATGATTTAATTACCCTGCATTACTTCTTTTATATTATCAACTGTTACTAATGATCCTCAGCAACAACCACACGGCCGTGACAGCGTTTACAGAGGAAGCTAATGAAGGTTAACAAAACAATGTTCATAGCAACTGAAGGGAACAAACAGTACATTGGCAGTTTAATATGTGGTTATTAGGCCTAGTGATGGCTAATATTTAACATGATAGAAGTAAGAAACAGAGAAAGTCGGGGTAGTCTATAATTAAGACATTCAAGAGTGCCCATGCCTGCAAATTAAAAGGCTGTACAATTTTAATTCTGCATAATTGCAAAGCATTTCATTATAGCATATGAGCTGTTGGGCTATAGTTTATCAAACTGTGTTAAAATGAAGGACAAAACAATGTTTTTGTTGTATGCTGTTATTTACCAACCTCAATGTGTGTACAATACTGTGGCAATACAGCAATCAAGTATCAGCTGATCAGATAACAGTCACATCTCCAGTGTTTCATTCTCTGGAGCCAGTCAGGATAAATGTCTTTACTTTTGTCTGTCCTGTGAAGTTCAGACTGAACAAAATACGAAAAGCATAAGATGTTTACTTTTATCACTCGAATCCCCGAGCTGACAAGGTACAAATCTGTCGTTCTGCCCCTGAACAGGCAGTTAACCCACTGTTCCTAGGCCGTCATTGAAAATAAGAATGGGTTCTTAACTGACTTGCCTAGTAAAATAAAGGTTAAAAAAAATTAAAATCACTATGTCATATGTCTCCAAATGACTTTTAATGAAAAGACTAAAAGACTAAGCAAGTATCACACAGTCCAATAAAAATATTATTATTATGATTGTACACTTACAAAGGCCCTCGGAGTGTTGTCAAGTTGTCCGCTGAATAGCAAATGAATACACTTAAAAAGAGACAGTAAAACGTTGTAAACACGCAATTAGTATTTTATCACACAGGTATTAAACCTGTTAAGCCTCCCCCCTACTTTTTCGGAAATTCTGTTAAAAATCGCGCAACATTTTGGCGTCCTGCTACTCAGGCCAGGAATATAGTATATGCATATGATTAGTATGTGTGGATAGAAAACACTCAGACGTTTCCAAAACTGTTTAAATCACGGCTGTGACTATAACAGAACGTCTGTTTCATCGAAAAGCGCAGGAAAATCTGATCACTGGAGATGGGAAAAAATATCCATGCGCCACTTCAACCCATTGTTAAAGGTGAACCGTAAAATGAGGCCGAGCTTGCAGTACCTACAGCTTCCACAGGATGTATAGAGTCTCCTCAATTCTGATTTGATTCTTAGATCCGACCAAAGGGAACCGATTCCTCCGACCACCAACCTGAGGCATTGTCTCTGTGTTTTTCCGGACATTTTTCCACACGACCAACTATCGAATTTACATCGCCTCCTGATGATTTTTATAGCTTATTAACGTGTAAAAGTTGCATTAGAAAGGTATTTCGAAGTGTTTTGTGAAAGTTTATCGTCGCGTTACTTATAAACGCTGTTTATCACACAGTCTTCATAGATCGATATCTAGGCTAAATGGAATTTAGACCCAGTATTGATTATGGGACATCAAGGTGTGCCAAGAAAGAAGATGGTCAAAGGTAATTAATGTTTTATATTTTATTGTGCGGTTTGTGTAGCGCCGACTATGCTAATTCTTTTGTTTACATCCCTACGGGTCTTTTGGGGTGTTGCAATCAGATAATAGCTTCTCATGCTTTCGCCGAAAAGCATTTTAAAAATCTGACTCGGTGGCTAGATTCACAATGACTGTAGCTTTATTTCAATACCAAGCATGTGTATTTTAATGAACGTTTGCGTTTTAACTAATACTATTAGCATGTAGCGTAGCGCATTTGCATTTCCAGAGCTCTAGGTGGGACGTCTGCGTCTCAAGTAGGCTCAAGAGGTTTTAACCACTAAAACAGACATTTTTATTCAAGTCCGTCTATCAAATCAAAACGATTCAAATGTTATTAGTCGCATGCTTCGTAAACAACAGGTGTGGACTGACAGTGAAATGCTTACTTATAATGTATTGAGAAATAATAGAAAAGTAAAACACATAATAATAAAAGTAGTAATAGATACACAATGAGTAACAATAACTAGGCTTTATACAAGTAGTCCTGAGTCAATGTGCAGGAAAACGAGCAGGGTTGGACTGGGACCAAAAATTGGAACCAAAAACCTGTTTTTTCTAACACACCGGTCCATGCACTTTGAATTTGAACACGGTGTGTTCAATAAAGACAGGAAAATGCATAATTGTTTGTGTGTTATTAGTTTAAGCAGACTGTGTTTGTCTATTGTTGTGACCTAGATGAAGTTCAGATCAAATTTTATGACCAATTTCTGCAGAAATCTATGTAATTCCAAAGGGTTCACATACTTTCTGTTGCCACTGTACCTCCTGGGGGACTCGGACTGTCGATGGTCCTAAAGTTATCTGGAGAGGTAAATTGAAGAGGTACATTATTATAAGCTCAGCATAACTACGATTTCTTGCTTTCTCGAATGGCAACCAAAGCTTAACATACCTTGACTATTGGGCTTCAACGAAGTGTAGGGCGTCTGTGCTTCCAGTGGTCGACCGTCTAACCTCTCCAACTGCTCCAACTGCTCGTTGACTTCCACCGAGGTTAACCCTAAGACGACAAAGATAAAAAATATCAGTGTTATGGAAACTCAAACTAGCTTCATGTTATTTTGTTATCAAATGCAAATAGTTAGTCTGACATTGTTTCTATTCACTTTAACAGATGGTGACCCCAGCTAGAACGAAAGAGCAACGAGGTTTCTTAGGTCTTGCCTTCCTGTCGTCCTTTCGTCCTTCTTCTAAACCAAGTAATTCGTCTGGATGTCGTAGCACTTGGTCCCCTTTTTGATTCTGCTCTGGTAGCTCTCCTTCTGTTTCTCCTGCGCCTTGTCCATGTTTAGTCTCACCTTGATTGATAACAGGAATAAATGCAATTATATTTCTATTTACAAATACATTACTTACATATCTCTTGCAGGGCCTGAAAATAAATTAACAACGGACAATCATTTTTACCTGGTCAAAAGGTGTCCGAAGGTGGTCATCGAAGGCGTTCTGATCTGGTTCTACAACTTCCACCACATCAGGTGGGGTTTCAATGATCTGAAAGTATGTTTTACAAAAATAGCAATAGACAAACAACAACACTAAGTCTCATCACAAATTGGAAAGACTACAGTAAATACAATAACTGTATATACACTTGCATTGTTTACCTCAGTCAACAGCTGCGGCTTGCGTCCAGACTCATTGGCGGGCTGGATGCTGTTGTTGTGTGCAAAGAGAATTACCTTCAGGTTGTTCGCCCACCCTTCCTGGTACCAATCAAGGTACTTGCCCATGGCAGTCTTGAGGGTCTGGTTGGTCCATTCACCAAACCTGGAGGAGAGGGTAGGAAAGGGATATATATTGACAATGTAAGATATTGAAATATGTCAGATTATGGTTTTCCATACCATGGAAAAACAAAAAACGAATTGTAAATAATAAATCAAACAAACCATTGTTGACAGAATATAACCTATAACATCCGTACCTTGTTCCAGTGTTCATGACCTCGGTCACTCAAGATGACCTCAGGAGAACCGTGGGTGTTGAAGATGTCTATCATTGCCTTGGAGGTGGCCTCGCCAGTCTCGTACTTGATGGGTATCATACAAAACAACTAAACAAATATATATTTTTGGTTCCAAGCACCCTTTTTAACGGGTTACAGAAGGGAATTTAGAGTTAAGCACATACTCTTCCTTTACTAACCTTAATGGGTATTGCCTTCACCCACTTGGTAAAGCAATCGGTCACCGCCAGTCACCAGCTGTTGCTATTCCTGGATTTCGTGAAGGGACCGATGAGGTCCACCCATAACATTTTAAGTGTTAGAGAGAAGATTACTTTATTCTTACCCGTATCTGTGTCATACAGAATGCAGATTTTTATATTTGTAAGCATACTGACACACACACGTGCTATAATATTGAACTCTGCTGTGGTCAAGTAAAGCAACCATGACAAAACAACATATATCAGGGCAAAATTTGAATTGGGACACATACCGACCATGTGCCATGGTGAAACAACTTTGATGGGCTTCAACTCCGGCGCCACAGTCTTCACACTCTCAAACTTCTGGCAGGTTAGACAGGGTACTGACCTTTAAGCACAAAGTGACAAATTGAAACAATATGATATGACATTCATTGAAATCATAATAAATTCAGATATAATAGAATGTGATTGATAAACAAAAGGCTATTTCATTTGCCCAGCTGTCCACCTCCTTGACAATTCAGAAGAATTTGGCCTCCCAGGTGGGGCAGTGGTCTAAGGCACAGCATTGCAGCACTAGCTGTGCCTCCAGAGATTCTGGGTTCAAGCCCAGGCTTTGTCGCAGCCGGCCGTGACCGAGAGGCCCATGGGGCGGCACACAATTGGCCCAGCGTCGTCTGGGTTAGGAAGGGTTTGGCCGGCAGGGATATCCTTGTCTCATTGCACACTAGCGACTCCTGTGGCAGGCTGGGCGCAGTGCACGCTGGCCAGGTTGCCAGGTGTACAGTGTTTCCTCTGACACATTGGTGCGGCTGGCTTCTGGGTTGGATATGCATTGTGTCAAGAAGCAGTGTGGCTTGGTTGGGTTGTGTTTCGGAGGAGGCATGGCTGTCGACCTTCGCCTCTCCCAAGTCAGCACGGGAGTTGTAGCGATGAGACAAGACAGTAACAATATTGGGGAGAAAAAGGGGCTAATTATTATTTATTTTTTATTTAAAAAATCATGTTCTTCACTCCGATATGGCCAGCATGCATCTCTATCAGCACGGCCTTCCCCCGTAGGTACATATGATTGCCTAACAAGTTGGAAGAGAAGAGTTGTTGAAATACTCAAGTCTAAGTCCATTTCCACAGCTCTCTTACTCTCTCTGTTTCTTTCTCTCCATCTCTCTCTCGGTCTTCCACTCTTTTCCAACCTCTTTCTCACTCTCATCCTTTCTTTCTTACTTTCTCCCCCCCTCTCTCTTTGTCTGTCTAGCAAAGACACCTAGTTAAGGGCATTTGGAATTACCAAAATTGCTTACACCTATCCAGTTGATTGATCAGGTTTAATTTATGACAGATGTAATATATGACAGATGTCTAACTATATCAGTGGAGTCTGGTAACTCATTAATCCCATTGTGATGCGAGGAGGACTATTTGGCATGACAGGCCCCCATTATTAGCCAGATCAGGATCATTTTGTGCAAAAAGAGCTAGCTTAGACAGGCCCACTAGGCTAAAAATTTACCAGCCTATCTGTCATTTGCCCGAAATGCCAGATGGCCAGTCCGATATCTAACAATTTCACAACAATACACACAATACGCACAGATCTAAAGTAAAGGAATGGTATTAAGAATATATACATATTTGGATGAGCAATGTCGGAGAAGCATAGACTTAAATACAGTAGAGTAGAATAGAATACAGTATATACATAAGAGATGAGTAATGCAAAATATGTAAACATTATTAAAGTGACTAGTGTTCCATTATTAAACTGGCCAGTGATTTCAACTCCTCTAAGGTGCTAGTGGTGGCTATTTTATAGTCTGATGGCCTTGAGATAAAAGCTGAGCTTGGAGGGTACTATGGTGTTGAATGCTGAGCTATAGTCAATGAACAGCATTCTCACATAGGTATTCCTCTTGTCCAGATGGGACAGGGCAGTCTCTCAAAGCACTTCATAATGACAGAAGTGAGTGCTACAGTCATTTAGTTCAGTTACTTTAGCTTTCTTGGGTACAGGAACAATGGTGGACATCTTGTAGCTTGTGGGGACAGCAGACTGGGATAGGGAGGGATTGAATATGTCTGTAAACACTCCAGCCAGCTGGTCCGTGCATGCTCTGAGGACGAGGCTAGGGATGCTGTCTGGGTCGGCAGCCTTGCGAGGGTTAACGCGCTTAAATGTCTTACTCACGTTGGCCACGGAGAAGGAGAACCCACAGTCCTTGGTAGCTTGCAGCGTCAGTGGCACTGTGTTATGCTCAAAGTGGGCGAAAAAGGTGTATAGCTTATCCGGAGGCAAGACATAAGTGTCCTCAACGTGGCTGGTTTTCCATTTGTAGTCCATGATTGTCTGTAGACCCTGCTGCATACATCTGGTGTCTGAGCTGTTGAATTGCCACTCAAATTTGTCTCTGTACTGACATTTTGCCTGTTTGATTGCCTTACGGAGGGAATAACTACAGTGTTTGTATTCGGCCATATTCCCAGTCACCTTTCCATGGTTAAATCAAATCAAATGTATTTATATAGCCCTTCTTACATCAGCTGATATATCAAAGTGCTGTACAGAAACCCAGCCTAAAACCCCAAACAGCAAGCAATGCAGGTGTAGAAGCACGGTGGCTAGGAAAAACTCCCTAGAAAGGCCAAAACCTAGGAAGAAACCTAGAGAGGAACCAGGCTATGAAGGGTGGCCAGTCCACTTCTGGCTGTGCCGGGTGGAGATTATAACAAAACATGGCCAAGATGTTCAAATGTTCATAAATGACCAGCATGGTCAAATAATAATAATCACAGTAGTTGTCGAGGGTGCAACAAGTCAGCACCTCAGGAGTAAATGTCAGTTGGCTTTTAATAGCCGATCGTTGAGAGTATCTCTACCGCTCCTGCCATCTCTAGAGAGTTGAAAACAGCAGGTTTGGGACAAGTAGCACGTCCGGTGAACAGGTCAGGGTTCCATAGCCGCAGGCAGAACAGTTGAAACTGGAGCAGCAGCACGGCCAGGTGGACTGGGGACAGCAAGGAGTAATCATGCCAGGTAGTCCTGAGGCATGGTCCTAGGGCTCAGGTCCTCCGAGAGAGAGAAAGAAAGAATTAGAGAGAGCATACTTAAATTCACACAGGACACCGGGTAAGATAGGAGAAATACTCCAGATATACCAGACTGACCCTAGCCCCCCGACACATAATCTACTGCAGCATAAATATTGGAGGCTGAGACAAGAGGGGTCAGGAGACACTGTGGCCCCATTCGATGATACCGCCGGACAGGGCCAAACAGGAAGGATATAACCCCACCCACTTTGCCAAAGCACAGCCCCCACACCGCTAGAGGGATATCTTCAACCACCAATGTACCATCCTGAGACAAGGCCGAGTATAGCCCACAAAGATCTCCGCCACGGCACAACCCAAGGGGGGGGCGCCAACCGAGACACGAAGACCACGTCAGCGACTCAACCCACTCAAGTGATGCACCCCTCCTAGGGACAGCATGGAAGAGCACCAGTAAGCCAGTTACTCAGCCCCTGTAATAGGGTTAGAGGCAGAGAATCCCAGTGGAGAGAGGGGAACCGGCCAGGCAGAGACAGCAAGGGCGGTTCGTTGCTCCAGAGCCTTTCCGTTCACCTTCACTCTCCTGGGCCAGACGACACTCAATCACATGACCTACTGAAGAGATGAGTCTTCAGTAAAGACTTAAATGTTGAGAATGAGTCTCACATGGGTAGGCAGACCATTCCATAAAAGTGGAGCTCTATAGGAGAAAGCCCTGCCTACAGCTGTTTGCTTAGAAATTCTAGGGACAATTAGGAGGCCTGCATCTTGTGACCATAGTGTACGTGTAGGTATGTACAGCAGGACCAAATCGGAAAGATAGGTAGGAGCAAGCCATGTCATGCTTTGTAGGTTAGCAGTAAAACCTTGAAATCAGCCCTAGCCTTAATAGGAAGCCAGTGTAGAGAGGCTAGCACTGGAGTAATATGATTTTAAAAAATTGGTTCTAGTCAGGTGTCTACAGCTGTATTTAGCACCAACTGAAGTTTATTTACTGCTTTATCTGGGTAGCCGAAAAGTAGAGCATTGCAGTAGTCTAACCTAGAAGTAACAACAGCATGGATGAATTTTTCTGCATCATTTTTGGACAGAAAGTTTCTGATTTTTGCAATGTTACGTAGATGGAAAAAAGCTGTCTTGAATCAGTCTTGATATGTTCGTCAAAAGAGAGATCAGGGTCCAGAGTAACGCCAAGGTCCTTCACAGTTTTATTTGAGACGACTGTACAACCATCAAGATTAATTGTCAGATTCAACAGAAGATCTCTTTGTGTCTTGGGACCTAGAACAAGCATCTCTGTTTTGTCCGAGTTTAAAAGTAGAACGTTTGCAGCCATCCACTTCCTTATGTCTGAAACACAGGCTTCTAGCAAGGGCAATTTTGGGGCTTCACCATGTTTAATTGAAATGTACAGCTGTGTGTCATCTGCATAGCAGCGAAAGTTAACATTGTGTTTTCGAATGACATCCCCAAGAGGTAAAATATATAGTGAAAACAATAGTGGTCCTAAAACGGAACCTTGAGGAACACCGAAATTTACAGTTGATTTGTCAGAGGACAAACCATTCACAAAGACAAATTGATATCTTTCCGACAGATAAGATCTAAACCAGGCCAGAACATGTCTGTGTAGACCAATTTGGGTTTACGCAGATTTAAAGAGGAGTCCGTAATTTGCTTTCTAATGATCATGATCTTTTCCTCAAAGAAGTTCATGAATTTATTACTGCTGAAGTGAAAGCCATACTCTCTTGGGGAATGCTGCTTTTTAGTTAGCTTTGCGACAGTATCAAAAATACATTTTGGATTGTTCTTATTTTCCTCAATTAAGTTGGAAAAATAGGATGTTCGAGCAGCAGTGAGGGCTCTTCGATACTGCACGGTACTGTCTTTCCAAGCTAGTCGGAAGACTTCTAGTTTGGTGTGGCACCATTTTCGTTCCAATTTTCTGGAAGCTTGCTTCAGAGCTCGGGTATTTTCTGTATACCAGGGAGCTAGTTTCTTATGACAAATGTTTTTAGTTTTTAGGGGTGCAACTGTCTCTAGGGTATTGTGCAAGGTTGAGTTTCTCAGTTAGGTGGTTAACTGATTTTTGTCCTCATCCTTGGGTAGGCAGAGGGAGTCTGGTAGGGCATCAAGGAATCTTTGGGTTGTCTGATAATTTATAGCACAGCTTTTGATGCTCCTTGGTTGGGGTCTGAGCAGATTATTTGTTGCGATTGCAAGCGTAATAAAATGGTGGTCCGATAGCCCAGGGTTATGAGGAAAAACATTAAGATCCACAACATTTATTCCATGGGACAAAACTAGGTCCAGAGTATGACTGTGGCAGTGAGTAGGTCCAGAGATATATTGGACAAAACCCACTGAGTCGATGATAGCTCCGAAAGCCTTTTGGAGTGGGTCTATGAACTTTTCCATGTGAATATTAAAGTCACCAAAAATGAGAATATTATCTGCTATGACTACAAGGTCCGATAGGAACTCAGGGATCTCAGTGAGGAACGCTGTATATGGCCCAGGAGGCCTGTAAACAGTAGCTATAAAAAGTGATTGGGTAGGCTACATAGATTTCATGACTAGAAGCTCAAGAGATGAAAACGTTTACTTTTGCCCAAACCTAGTTCGAGGCAAAGACAAGGTCTCAAGGTCGAATACATAAAATAACAAAATACTGCAAAGTTGCTTAGGAGCTAGAAGCACGGCTGCCCTATCTGTCTGCGCCATATTTGAATTCTATGACTTAGAAGGCTGGAGTCTTTAACAGTTTTTTGGCCTTCCTCTGACACCGCCTGGTTTTAAGGTCCTGGATGGCAGGGAGCTTGACTCCAGTGATGTACTGCGCCGTATGCACTACCCTCTGTAGCGCCGTGCAGTCGAATGCCATGCAGTTGCCATACCAAGCAGTGATGCAGCAAGTCACGATGCTCTCAATGGTGCAGCTCTAAAACTTTTGGAGGATCTGAGGGCCTATGCCAAATATTTTTTGTCTCCTGAGTGGGAAGAGGCATTGTTGTGCCCTCTTCACAACTGTGTTGGTGTGTTTGGACCATGATAGAGCAGTGATGTGGACACCAAGGAACTTGAAGCCGTCAACCTGCTCCACTACAGCCCCATTGATGAGAATGGTGGCGTGCTCGGTCCTCCTTTTCCTGTAGTCCACAATCAGCTCCTTTGTCTTGCTGACATTGAGGGAGAGGTTGTTTTCCTGGCACTACACAGCCAGGTCTCTGGCCTCTTCCCTATAGGCTATCTCATCGTCGTCACTGATCAGTCCTACCACCATTGTGTCGTTGACAAACTTAATGATGGTGTTGGAGTCATGCGCGGCCACACAATCATGGGTGATCGTGGGTGAACAGGGAGTACTTGAGAGGACTAGGCCCCGTATTGACGGTCAGCATGGCAGATCTGTTGTTTACCCTCACCACCTGGGGGCGTCCCGTCAGGAAGTTCAGGATCCAGTTGCAGAGGGAGGTGTTAAGTCCCAGGGTCCTTAACTTAGTGATGAATTTGGAGGGAACTATTGTGTTGAATGCTGAGTTGTAGTCAATGACCAGCATTCTCATGTAGCTGTTTCTTTTATCCAAGTGGGAAATGGTAGTGTGGAGTGCAATAGAGATTGCATCATCTGTCGGTGTGTTGGGGCAGTATGCAAATGGGAGTGGGTCCAGGGTGTCTGGGATGATGGTGTTGATGTGAGCCAAGACCAGCCTTTCAAAACATTTCATGGCTACAAATGTGATTGCTAAGAGGCAATAGTCATTTAGGCAGGTTACCTTGGAGTTCTTGGGCACAGGGACTATGGTGGTCTGCTTGAAACATGTTTGTATTACAGACTGGGTCAGAGAGAGATTGAAAATATTAGTGAAGACTCTTTCCAGCTGGTCAGTGGGTGCTCTGAGTACTCGTCCTGGTAATCCATCTGGCCCTACGGCCTTGTGATTGTTAGCTTGTTTAAAGGTCTTGCTCACATTGACTGATCACACAGCGTGATCACACAGTCTTACGCATGGTACAGTGTTGCTTGCCACAATGTGAGCATAGAAGGCATTTAGTCTGGTGTGCTCATGTAACTGGGCATCTTGTTAGAAGCCCCGCTACATTTAATGAGCATCAGAGCCTATGTAGTATGATTCAATTTTAGTCCTGTATTGACGCTCTGCTTGTTTGATGGTTCGTCAGAGAGCGTTGCGGGACTTCTTATAAGCATTCAGGTTAGTGTCCCACTCACACTCCAGTTCTAGCCTTTAGCTCAGTGTGGATGTTGCCTTTAATCCATGGCTTCTGGTTGGGATAAGTACGTACGGTCACTGTTGGGACGTCGTTGTCGATTAACTTATTAATGAAGCCAGTGACTAATGTGGTTAAACTCCTCAATGCCGTCGGATGAGTCTCTGAACATATTCCAGTCTGTGCTAGTGAAACAGTCCTGTTGCTTAGCATCCACTTCATCGGACCACCTCCATATTGGGCATGTCACTGGTACTTCCTGTATGAGTTTTAGCTTTAAGCAGGAATCCGGAGGATAGAGTTATTGTCAGATTTGCCAAATGGAGGATGAGAGAGAGCGTTGTATGCGTTTCTATGTGTGGAATCACCGGCCATTAGGAGCGACGCCTCTGTTGTTAACAAAGAGACACACATCAACTACTTTGTACTAAGTAATGCTCATCAAAGACCATGACCATGCTTTTTTGTTTGCCCTCTAGTCTTCAGTATTGGACTTCGGAAAGATAATAATCTACACCAGCAATCTGCGGATCATCCGGGCCCCTAGGAGGGAAGAAGGGACGGGGCGACATCCTCAGACCCCGGGGGGAGTGGACGAGTACTCACAGGGGCGTAACAGAGGGGGTAAGAGGAGGCCCAAAGCCCTCTGTGCTCATGGGGAGGAGCAGAGCACACATCCACAGGACGGGGAAGAGCAGAGCACCCATCGACAGGACGGGGTAAAAAGGCCTGACCAGAACACCTTGCACCGTGTTAATGAGCTTCAGCAATGCTATCCCCTTCTCTGTCTCTCTCTAACCACATCTCTGCCTACCGACTGCACAGATAGTGATGACTACTCAGTTTCTCTGCTGCCATTTATGAGCCGGGATACTCAGTAATTCCCCATGGTCGCTTCTTCAACTGATTGCCAGTTGCACTCTCCGCTTCTTTCTCCCCCCCACCCCCCTCTCGCTCTCCGTCTCTCTCCCCCTTCCCCCTCGCTCCCCCTCCCACCTCCCTCCCCGTCCCTCTTGCTGTCCTCCTCGCTCCTCCATTCTCTCTCTCCCTCTCTTTCGGTCTTTCCATTCCTAACTCATCTCTCTTTCTCTCACTGGGTTTCTCATTTCCTCTGCCTCTCCATATTTTCTAATATTTCATTTTTTCTCTCTCTCTTTGTTGCCTTTTTAACATTCTCTGTTTGGACCCAGGTCATCTTTTTTTGACTTGTACTTTTCTACCATTTTGTTTGATTCATTAGTAATGATATGTCATATGAGTTGACATGGGTGGCAGTGTTTCTCTGGGTTGTTAGTGACACTGTGTGTATGTGTGTGTGCCTCCAGCAGGATGCAGTGTCTGGCTGCCAGCATTGTGGAGGTTCGGGCTGTGCCCCCTGCTCTCTATGCCATGGCAGCAAGCTGTCAATGCTGGCCAACCGCTTCAATGAGTCTATCAGTGTGCTGCGATGCCAGGCCTGCTACCCTGATGGACTGGAGAGGTGCCAGTCCTGTACCAAATAACACCAACCACTGGCTGTGTGAGCCCATTGTCTCTCCTGATGTAATAGCACTGTAATATAAAATGGTTATGATGGTTATGGGAGCACTGCATATGTTTTTGTAAAGAATCAGAATCCAATTGTTGGAAGGGAAGGAGGCTACCATATGTGCAGCTGGCTGAACCATAGAGAACAAAGACACATGATAAGACAACAAAATCACTCCGTTGGTGGTAGGTGGTGCATCTGAGTCTCTGCTAAGATAACATGAACTACCAACTGGTTTCATGATTACTTATTTTAATTAAAATAATGTAAAATCATTGCATTTTATCCACAAGGGAAGCTGTCCTATCATCCCCACATTCACGAGAGAGAAAACCACTTTTATCTCCCATGTTAGCCCTATATATAAGGCTAATTGATGCTTTCATTTGGAGAGAGGGGAAGACTTCCAATAAATTATGGAGAGGCTTTTGGGCAGCTCTGGAGGTAGAAAGAAATGAATGAGTGTTTTATCTTCCTAATGCTGAGGTAATTGCTTCCAGAGTTGTCTTTGTGAGAATGAATAAAATGGACACATGCCTTATTTTCATTGGCTCTTCTTATTAGTCAATGAAGGAATCTACTTATACTCATAGAAACAGAATTAATAGAATGGGTGTCCACTCAAATTGCCAGGGTTAAAGGTTCCAAGCCCGTTCTATTCATTATATTTCTATGCTTATAACCCCAAATGTATAGCCTTCTGTTTTTACTAGTATAAAATGGAGATACATGATGAGTGATTCAGCAAATATCCCTGAGAGAAGTTAGCATATATACAGTTGTTGCTGTGGCTTTCTTTTGGCTTTATCTCACTTAACCATAGTCACAAAAATGCTTTCTTTCCTCTCTTTTTCCAAAGAGCTGGTCTCGTTCGTTCTCTCTCATCTCCTGTGTGGGGTGGGGGATAGTACTGCATCAAAGCTTTGAGTTGCTGCTTCTTACATGAATCCATCCTGCGGCATGGAGCGCTAGCTTCAATAATCCTGCGAGGTTCAACCCTCAGCCTTTCATTTCAGAACAGGAATACTGGCAGCTGGAAATCTCTCATCAGATGGTAGATCGCTTGGGTTCATGTGCTGTGTGCATTCGTGAACTGTGCTGCTCATTTCACATTCCAAGTTATTCCAGTTCATTTGAACGTTCATGAATAATTTCCAGTCATTATAGGGAGTTTTTTCTCTCCAAATGTAGTCTGTTTATAACCCAACATCGGAAGATGTCTGTATGCTCTATTTGTGAGGGTTTCCTTCTGTTCTCAATTGGCTAAACCCTGTGTACGCAACAACTTCCTTATTCACACAGAGAAAAGTGTGAGGTGGGTAAATATTCACAAGTTTACAGCCTCCCTTATCACTGGTGATAATCAGATAGCTTATGCACGTGTGAAGCAAAGTTTCAAATGACCCATGTAAAGATGGCTTGTCATTAAAAAGACTTCAGAATGTACTGAAAATGTAAACATGGCTGTGTTTGTGCTGGAATGTGGCCAAAGAGACTCCGCTCAGACTAGTTTCTTGGAGAGAAAAAAATTGGCCCTTATGTTTCTTATGATAGTCCTCTGAGGCCTTGTTTGTTGTCTGCTGTACACACAACTTTGACCTTTTGGCTTGCGGCCGTTTTCATCCAGCAGATATAGCGCTCATTAGATTGACCTCTGTCTTGGTGGTCCTCCTTTCATTTTGTCCACAGTGGTCTTCTGAGGATCCCAGCGAATCAGAGCAATTGAAAATAACAGTAAGTAATTCAACACTGATAGCAATACGAACCACAGCACACCCTTAACTATTTGTTATTACATTAGACCAACATGGTGTTAAGTTTGTTGTTACAAGGTACATGATGACGTGGGTACATGATGTTGTTACATGACATGTGATACCGTAATAGGCTATGCAGCCCTTGAGCTTGTAGGCCTACTGTTTGAGGAATCTGAGAATAAGAAAAGATCTATCAGTATACAACTGAATATATTTATCTTAATGATTTCCTCATAACCACTTTTTGGGTGACATAACCTCTGTGTTATCCAGAGTATAATCCACCTAGTATTGTGGAATGCAAATGGCCACACACATACACTGTACATTATCCAAGCAGTTGAGAAAGGTACTCTGAACATCTCAAGGATTCAAACTAGTCACGTTTTCCCCCTGAAATGGTCAAATCTGGAGGATAAATGTTGATCATAAATGTCTGAAGCAACTGTAAATTACTGTAAATCCACTCCATCTTAAATTGCAAAAAGGGACTGTACAGAAAGCCGTGCCTGTCAGACTTGGCTTCTGCTTTGAAGAAGTGGATTTTCAAACACCCAACTTTGTCTAGTTAGGCAGCATCAGTTGCGCAAAATGACGACACAGGAGGGCAGAGAGAGGGCGTTTTGACAGGTCTCTTTATGACGTCAGAACGAGTATGGTGGAGAGATCAGAGGGCTAGCCTGCTCCCCGGTTAATGGTTTGTGCTTCGCTGCCTGAGAGGTGGTCATATTTATAGACTTTCCCAAGGCGATACATAACACAGGAATGATAGCCACTAGCGTTTAACCTCTTCACTGCTGGTGAGGAACTACTTTATTGGCAAAACACCAAGTTCCCATGAATGCAATTTTGAGACAAAAAGACTGTTGGTTAGGTAAAGTACTTTTTTATTCATGAACGTCTAGGCTACATGGGAAACAATGGAGGTTGCTGAGGGGAGGATGGCTCATAATAATGGCAGGAATGGAGTGAATGGAATGGCATCAAACACCCCATCCCGGGGTAACCCTGTATTTCCCGCCAAAACAGGAAGTGTCATTCAAAAGCATTCAAAACATAGAAAGTGCACATCATTTGAGTCAATTGGAGGTGTACCTGTGGATGTATTTCAAGGTCTACCTTCAAACTCAGTGCCTCTTTGCTTGACATCATGGGAAAATCAAAAGAAATCAGCCAAGACCTCAGAAAGAAAATTGTAGACCTCCACAAGTCTGGTTCATTCTTAGGAGCAATTTCCAAAAGCCTGAAGGTACAACGTTCATCTGTACCAGCAATACCATGGGACCACTCTGCCATCATACCGCTCAAGAAGGAGACGCGTTCTGTCCTCTAGAGATGAATGTACTTTGGTGCTAAAAGTGCAAATCAATCCCATAACAACAGCAAAGGACCTTGTGAAGATGCTGGAGGAAACAGGTACAAAAGTACCTATATCCACAGTAAAATGAATCCTATATCGACATAACCTGAAAGGCCGCTCATTAGATGCAGAAGTCTTTCACTTCTTTTCACAAAGATTGAATGGTTGGGTCTGCATAAATAACTTCTGTTAGTTATTTTGCTCTTCTTCTAAACTGTCCGTGAGCTCTATTGGCTGATGTATTTCACATTCAGAAAAAAAGAGCTTGCATTCTTCTTCTAAACTGTCCGTGAGCTCTATTGGCTGATGTATTTCACATTCAGAAAAAAAGAGCTTGCATTCTTCTTCTAAACTGTCCGTGAGCTCTATTGGCTGATGTATTTCACATTCAGAAAAAAAGAGCTTGCATTCTTCTTCTAAACTGTCCGTGAGCTCTATTGGCTGATGTATTTCACATTCAGAAAAAAAATTGCATTCTTCTTCTAAACTGTCCGTGAGCTCTATTGGCTGATGTATTTCACATTCAGAAAAAAAGAGCTTGCATTCTTCTTCTAAACTGTCCGTGAGCTCTATTGGCTGAAAAAAAGAGCTGTATTTCACTGATGTATTCAGAAAAAAAAGAGCTTGCATTCTTCTTCTAAACTGTCCGTGAGCTCTATTGGCTGATGTATTTCACATTCAGAAAAAAAGAGCTTGCATTCTTCTTCTAAACTGTCCGTGAGCTCTATTGGCTGATGTATTTCACATTCAGAAAAAAAGAGCTTGCATTCTTCTTCTAAACTGTCCGTGAGCTCTATTGGCTGATGTATTTCACATTCAGAAAAAAAGAGCTTGCATTCTTCTTCTAAACTGTCCGTGAGCTCTATTGGCTGATGTATTTCACATTCAGAATAAAAGAGCTTGCATTCTTCTTCTAAACTGTCCGTGAGCTCTATTGGCTGATGTATTTCACATTCAGAAAAAAAGAGCTTGCATTCTTCTTCTAAACTGTCCGTGAGCTCTATTGGCTGATGTATTTCACATTCAGAAAAAAGAGCTTGCATTCTTCTTCTAAACTGTCCGTGAGCTCTATTGGCTGATGTATTTCACATTCAGAAAAAAAAAAGAGCTTGCATTCTTCTTCTAAACTGTCCGTGAGCTCTATTGGCTGATGTATTTCACATTCAGAATAAAAGAGCTTGCATTCTTCTTCTAAACTGTCCGTGAGCTCTATTGGCTGATGTATTTCACATTCAGAAAAAAAGAGCTTGCATTCTTCTTCTAAACTGTCCGTGAGCTCTATTGGCTGATGTATTTCACATTCAGAAAAAAAGAGCTTGCATTCTTCTTCTAAACTGTCCGTGAGCTCTATTGGCTGATGTATTTCACATTCAGAAAAAAAGAGCTTGCATTCTTCTTCTAAACTGTCCGTGAGCTCTATTGGCTGATGTATTTCACATTCAGAAAAAAAGAGCTTGCATTCTTCTTCTAAACTGTCCGTGAGCTCTATTGGCTGATGTATTTCACATTCAGAAAAAAAGAGCTTGCATTCTTCTTCTAATATTATATTGGTATAAGAAATGCACACAAAAAAAAAATGTCCAGCAAGTGTAACGCGATTCTTCCGTCGAAGGAGAGGAGGACCAAAATGCAGCGTGGTTGAAATTCATGTTTGTTTTCAATAAGAAAACTATAGATGAATAAACTACAAAACAACAAACGTGTAAACCCGAAACAGTCCCGTGTGGCACAAACACTGACACAGGAGACAATCACCCACAAAACCCAACACCAAACAGGCTACCTAAAGATGGTTCCCAATCAGAGACAATGACTAACACCTGCCTCTGATTGAGAACCATATCAGGCCAAACACAGAAACAGACAAAACTAGACACACAACATAGAATGCCCACTCAGATCACACCCTGACCAAACAAAACATAGAAACATACAAAGCAAACTATGGTCAGGGTGTGACAGCAAGCTAATCTAGTCTAGCTTTTCCTGCATGGGACTCCAAGAGCCAATGGAGCACAGGTGTGTGCGTATTGCACAAGAGACATCGACTATAAGTTAGAAGCTTATTATGCATAACTCATCATTAATTAGCTAACTATAAGGCTAATACTGCATAGATTAGGACATCTATATACTGTATAGAGTTATATATCAATTTAGAACAGAATTATCCATTTTGGATGCTATTTGTATGAGGTTGATGGAGAGAGAAAAAGACTGCGAGAGAGTGCTTGCGCGTGCACTGCAATTACATTTAAAAAATCTTTACAATGTGAAAACATGGTGAGCCCTGAAAGCCAGATGGAGATGGGTAAATTAGACACACATTCAGTCTTTATATTACTGTTGCATAGGCTGTGCACCAGCAAATGTAGGCCTACCTGTCACAAGAAGGTAGGCCTCCCAAGTGGTGTCCAGCCATCTAAGGCACTGCATCTCAGTGCAAGCGGCATCACTGCAGTCCCTGGTTCGAATCCAGGCTGCATCACATCTGGCCGTGAGGGCGGCGCACAATTGGCCCGGCATCGTCCGGGGTAGGCCGTCATTGTAGATAAGAATTTGTTCTTAACTGACTTGCCTAGTTAAATAAAGGTAAAGTAAAAAAAGTTAGCATGAGGTGATAGGTCTACATGTATTGTGAACTGCGCTCCATACAGAGATGGGTCTGTGCCCACCCTGAGTGTTGATGATTCATCATGCAGGGGCCGTAGAGAAGACAGATTTAGACATCACATATCATTTAACAGTTCCATTTCACACCTTGCTGTTCATATAATTTTTTTATTGACAATTTACCGGTTTCTCGCAGTTATTTATCCTGGAAAGAAGGAGTGGTTTTGCATGAAAAAAATCCTGGCAAATCTCAGTAACCGGATTCCTGCCATTTAACCCTACCTGTGTCATGTGGGACTAGGTGGTTGAGGAAGGAATCAGGCGCAGAGAGTTCCACTGGGAAAAAGTGCAATTTAATGTGGCACAAAAAAATAACAAGCCCAAAACACAGGGCGCAGACAATAATGTGGACCACCCAAAACACAGGGTGCCAGGTCCTGAAACACGGACACCTCTACCTAACGCACACACGTAACATAGATACAATCCCACACAAAACAAGGGTGTGTACACGTACTTTAAATAAGGAAGCCCATTAAGCACATACAACAGGACACAGGGGAAACTAATAAGACAAAACAAACAGACAACGAAAATGGGATCGGTGGCGGCTAGTAGGCCGGTGACGACGACCGCCGATCGCCGCCCGAACAGGCAGGGGAGCCAACTTCGGCGGAAGTCGTGACAACCTGATATCTCCTCATGTCAGGGCCGTCATCAATATGTAATATGTCTCATTGAAAGTATATTACTGTTCACATCAGTTTGCCTAACTATACTAAACTGTTGCTCCCATGTTTCATTAGCTGAAATAGAAGGTCCTAGAAATTTTCCATAAGCACAAAAGCTTATTTATTTCAAATTTTGTGCACACATTTGTTTACATCCCTGTTAGTTAGCATTTCTCCTTTGCCAAGATAATCAATCGACCTGACAGGTGTGGCAAATCAAGAAGCTGATTAAACAGCATGATCATTACACAGGTGCGCTTTGTGCTGGGGACAATAAAAGGTCACTCTAAAATGTGCAGTTTTGTCACACAACACAATGCCACATATGGCTCAATTTTTGAGGGAGCGTACAATTGGCATGCTGACTGCGGGAATGTCCACCAAAGCTGTGGCCATAGAATTTAATGTTAATCTATCTACCATAAGCGTCCTCCAACGTCATTTAAGAGAATTTGGCAGTACGTCCAACTGGCTTTACATCTATACAACGTGCAACCACACCAGCCCAGGACCTCCACATCTGGCTTCTTCACCTGCGGGATTGTCGGAGACAAGCCACCCGGACAGCTGATGAAACTGAGAAGTATTTATGTCTGTAATAAAGCCCTTTTGTGTGACAAAAATAAATTCTGATTGTCTGGACCTGGCTCCCCAGTGGGTGGGCATCTGCCCTCCCAGGCCCACTCACAGCTGCGCCCCTGCCCGGTCATGCGAAATCTATAGGTTAGGGCCTAATTCATTTGTTTCAATTGACTGATTTTCTTATATTAACTGTAACTCTGTAAAATCTATTCAATTATTGCATGTTGCGTTTATATTTTTGTTCAGTATAGATCTTGAAGGTAGACATATCCCATATCCTGCACCTGGAATATTCAATGAGTGTACAAAACATTAAGAACACCTTCCTAATATTGCATTGCACCTCTCCCTTTTACCCTCATAACAGCCTCAATTCATCATGGCATGGACTCTGTCAAAAGCATTCCACAAGGATGCTGGCTCATGCTGACTACAATGCTTCCCACCACTGGATGTTCTTTGAGTGGTGGAACATTCTTCATACACACGGGAAACTGTTGACCGTGAAAAATCCAGCAGGGTTGCAGTTTTTGACACCAAATTGGTGCACCTGGCACCATTACCATACCTCGTTCAAAGGTACATAAATATTGTCTTGTGCATTCACCCTCTGAATGGCCCACATACACAATCCATGTCTCAATTGTCTTTGAAATGTTTCTTTAACCTGTTTCCTCCCCTTCATCTACACGGATTGAAGTGGATTTAACAAGTGACATCAATAAGTGATCATAACTTTCACCTGGATTCACCTGGTCAGTCTATGTCATGGAAAGAGCAGGTGTTCCTAATGTTTTGTAGCTGTTCCTAATGCGCATGTTCAGGGGGTTTCTTTTCCTGCCATGTTTTTTTTCTCTACTACAGTATGATATTTCTTAAAGACTCTATTTGGTGTTATTGCACCATGATCAGCACCATGGACAGTTCCAACACTGTGTAAGATAACTCACATTTACAAGGCCCTAGGGAAAGGATGCTTACTCATAGCATCTGCTGACCAGTTGGCAAGTGTCTTCACTGACATTTTCAACCTCTCCCTGACCCTGTCTGTAATACTTACATGTTTCAGGCAGACCACCATAGTCCCTATGCCCAAGAATGCCAAGGGTAACCTGTCTAAATGACTCACATCAGTGGCCATGAAATACTTTGAAAGGCTGGTCATGGCTCACATCAGCACCATCATCCCAGACACCCTGGAGTAGACCCACTACAATTTCCATACAGCCCCACAGATCCACTGATGACGCAATCATCATTACAATGCACAATACCCTATCCCACCTGGAAAAGAGGAATACCAAAGTAAGAAAGCTGTTCATCGACTACAGCGCAGCCTTCAATTCCATAGTACCCTTCAAGCTCATCACTGAGCTCAGGTCCATGGGATTAAAACCCTCTCAGTACAATTGGGTCCTAGACATCCTGACAGGCCGACCTCAGGTGGTGAAGGTAGGCAACAACACCTCCACCACGCGGATCCTCAACGCGTGGGTCTCACAAGGGTGAGTGCTCAGTCCCCTCCTGTACTCCTGTTCATCCATGACTGACTGGCCACACAGGTCTCTAACTCAACCATTACGTTTGCTGACGACACAACAGTGTTAAGCCTGATTACCAACAACGACGAGAGAGGAAAATGACCTCTCCCTCAACATCAACAAAATGAAGAAGCATGGACTACAGGAGTCAACAGAGAGAGCATGCATCCATCCATATTGACAGGGCTGCAGTGTTAATGGTCAAACGCTTTCAAGTTCCTTGGCATGCACATCACTGAGGACTTGAAATAGCCCCTTCACACACACAGTGTGGTGAAGAAGGTACAACCTCTTCAACCTCAGGGGCTGAAGAAATGTTGCTTGGTCCATAAGATCCTCGCAAGCTTCTAGAGATGTACCATTGGGAGTATTCTGTCGGACTGTATCACTGCCTGGTACGGCAACTGCACCGCCGAAAACCGCAGGGCTCTCCAGTGGGGGGTGCATTCAGCCCAACGCATCATCAGGGGCACACTGCCTGCCCTCCAGGACATCTACAGCACATAGTGTCACAGGAAGGCCAAGACATTCATCAAGGACCTCAGCCACCTGAGCCACGGCCTGTTCACCCTGCTACCGGCTAGAAGGCAGGGAAAGTACAAGTGCATCAAAGCTGGGACCGAGAGACTGAAAAACAGGTTCTATCTCAAGGCCATCAGACTGTTAAATAGTCACCACTAGCAGGCCCCCGCCCAGTACCCTGCTCTGAACTTTTGTCACTGTCACTTGCCAGCTACCACCCGGTACTCTACCCTGCACCTTAGAGACTGCTGCCCTATGTACATAGTCATTGAGCATTGGTTACTTTAATAATGTTTACGTAATGTTTAACCCAGTCTATATGTGTATACTGTATACTATACACTATATGTATACTATACTTCTAGTCATGGCTTATCCTATATAACTACTGCTGTACACACTTTTCCTATTCAGATGCTGTCCATACTGTATAGACACAATTCACATACATACTATACATATACAGATGTGCTCAAATTTGTTGGTACCCTTGAAGCTCATTGAAATAATGCTTAATTCCTCCTGAAGAGTGTTGCAATTAAAAGCTATTTCATAATGTATACTTGCATGCCTTTGGTATGTCATAGATTAAAGCAAAGAAGCTGTGAAAGGATATGAATTATTGCTTATTCTACAAAGATATTCTAAAATGGCCTGGACACATTTGTTAGTACCCCTTAGAAAAGATAATAAATAATTGGAATATAGTGATGTTTCAAACTAATTTGTTTCTTTAATTAGTATCACACATCTTCAATCTTGTAATGAACTCAGTCAGCCTATTTAAATGGAGAAAAGTAGTTACTGTGCTGTTTGGTATCATTGTTTGTGCCACACTGAACTGAACATGGACCAGAGAAAGCTAAGGAGAGATTTGTCTGAGGAGATCAGAAAGACAATAATAGACAAGCGTGGTAAAGGTAAAGGCTACAAGACCATCATCAAACAGCTTGATGCTCCTGTGACAACAGATGCAAATATTATTAACAAGTTTAAGGTTCATGGAACTGTTGCCAACCTCCCTGGGCGGGGCCACAAGAGGAAAATCAACCCCAGATTGAACAGAAGGATAGTGCGAATGATAGAAAAAGAACCAAGGCCAAAGAGATACAAGCTGAACTCCAAGGTGAAGGTATGTCAGTTTCTGAGCGAAAGAGGGCTCCATGGAAGAAGACCCAGGAGAACTCTACTTTTGAAAGAAAAACATAAAAAAATCCAGACTGGAATTTGCTCAAATACATATTGACAAGCCACAATCCTTCTGGGAGAATGTCCTTTGGACAGATGAGTCAAAACTGAAGCTTTTTGGCAAGTCACATCAGTTCTATGTTCAAAAAAATGAAGCTTTCAAAGAAAAGAACACCATAACCTACAGTGAAACATGGAGGAGGCTCGGTTATGTTTTGGGGCTGCTTTGCTGCACCTGGCACAGTGTGCCTTGAATCTGTGCAGGGCACAATGAAATCTCAAGACTATCAAGGCAAAATGGAGCGAAACGTACTGCCCAATGTCAGAAAGCTCTGTCTCAGTCGCAGGTCATAGGTCCTGCAACAGGATATTGACCCAAAACACACAGCTAAAAGCTCCCAAGAATGGATAAGAACAAAACATTGGACTATTCTGAAGTGGCCTTCTGTGAGTCCTGATCTGAATCCTATCAAACATCTATGGAAAGAGCTGAAACTTCTGGAGTCTGGAGAAGGCACCCATCAAACCTGAGACAGCTGGAGCAGATTGCTCAGGAAGAGTGGGCCAAACTACCTGTTAACAGATGTAGAAATCTCATTGAGAGCTACAGAAAATGTTTGATTGCAGTGATTGCCTCTAAACGTGGTGCAACAAAATATTAAGTTAAGGGTCCCATCATTTTTGTCCATGCCATTTTCCCGGCTAGCTGTCTGAATCGCCGTGACCCCAACCAACCTCACTCCTCCCTGGACCCTTATGATCTCTCGGCTAAGCATGCCTCTCCTTTAGAGGTCGACCAATTAATCGGAATGGCCGATTAATTAGGACCGATTTCAAGTTTTCATAACAATCGGAAATCGGTATTTTTGGGTGCCGATTTTGCCGATATAAAAAAATATTGTAGACCTTTATTTAACTAGGCAAGTCAGTTAAGAACACATTCTTATTGTCAATGACAGCCTAGGAACGGTGGGTTAACTGCCTTGTTCAGGGGCAGAATGGCACATTTTCACCTTGTCAGCTCGGGGGATTCATTCTTGCAACCCTACAGTTAACTAGTCCAACGCTCTAACCACCTGCATTTCATTGCACTCCACAAGGAGCCTGCCTGTTACGCGAATGCAGTAGCAGCCAAGGTAAGTTGCTAGCTAGCATTAAACTTATCTTATAAAAAACAATCAAACATAATCACTAGTTATAACTACACATGGTTGATGATATTACTCGTTCATCTAGCGTGTCCTGCATTGCATATAATTGATGCAACGCTGGTGAATGATTTAACAAAAGCGCATTTGCGAAAAAAGCACAATCATTGGACGACTGTACCTAACCATAAACACCAATTCCTTTCTTAAAATCAATACACAGAAGTATATATTTTTAAACCTGCATATTTAGCTAAAAGAAATCCAGTTTAGCAGGCAATATTAACCAGGTGAAATTGTGTCAGTGTATATGCAACAGTTTGGGCAGCCTGGCTCATTGCGAACTAATTTGCCAGAATTTTACGTAATCATGACATAACATTGAAGGTTGTTTAATGTAACAAGAATATTTAGACTTAGGGATGCCACCCGTTAGATAAAATACAGAACGGTTCCATATTTCACTGAAAAAATAAACATTTTGTTTTCGAAATGATAGTTTCCGGATTCGACCATATTAATGACCAAAGGCTCGTATTACTGTGTGTTATTGTGTTATAATTAAGTCTATGATTTGATAGAGCAGTCTGACTGAGCGATGGTAGGCAGCAGCAGGCACATAAGCATTCATTCAAACAGCACTTTCGTGCATTTTGCCAGCAGCTCTTCGCAAGCAGAGCGCTGTTTATGACTTCAAGCCTATCAGCTTAATGGCTGGTGTAACCGATGTGAAATGGCTAGCTAGTTAGCGGGATGCGAGCTAATAGTGTTTCAAATGTCACTCGCTCTGAGACTTGGAGTAGTTTTTCCCCTTGCTCTGCAAGGAGCGATGGGAGCGATTAACGCTGCTTCAAGTGTGGCTGTTGTCGATGTCTTCTTGGTTCGAGCCAAGGTAGGAGCGAGGAGAGGGACGGAAGCTATACTGTTACACTGGTAATACTATAGTGCCTATAAGAACATCCAATAGTCAAAGGTATATGAAATACAAATGGCATAGAGAGAAATAGTCCTATAAATACTATATTAACTACAACCTAAAACCTCTTACCTTGGAATATTGGAATAAGTCTCATGTTAAAAGGAACCACCAACTTTCATATGTTCTCATGTTCTGAGCAAGGAACTCAAATGTTAGCTTTTTTACATGGCACATATTGCACTTTTACTTCTCCAACACTTTGTTTTTGCATTATTTAAACCAAATTGAACATGTTTCATTATTTATTTGAGGCTAAATAGATTTTTATTGATGTATTATATTAAGTTAAAATAAGTATTGTTGTAATTGTCATTATTACAAATAAAATAAATAAATCGGCCGATTAATCGGTATCGGCTTTTTTTGGCCCTCCAATAATCGGTATCGGTATCCACGTTGAAAAATCATAATCGGTCAACCTCTACTCTCCTTAATGTCAATATGCCTTGTCCATTGCTGTTCTGGTTAGTGTTTATTGGCTTATTTCACTGTAGAGCCTCTAGCCCTGCTCATTATACCTTATCCAACCTTTCAGTTCCACCACCCACACATGCGATGAAATCACCTGGTTTCAATGATGTTTCTAGAGACAATATCTCTCCCATCATCACTCAATGCCTAGGTTTACCACCACTGTATTCACATCCTACCATACCTTTGTCTGTACATTATACCTTGAAGCAGTTTTATCTCCCCCAGAAACCTGCTCCTTTTACTCTCTGTTCCAGACGACCAATTCTGATAGCTTTTAGCCGTACCCTTATCCTACTCCTCCTCTTTTCCTCTGGTGATGTAGAGGTGAATCCAGGCCCTGCACTGCCTAGCTCCACTCCTATTCCCCAGGCACTCTCTTTTGAAGACTTCTGTAACAGTAATAGCCTTGGTTTCATGCATGTTAACATTAGAAGCCTCCTCCCTAAGTTTGTTTTATTCACTGCTTTAGCACACTCTGCCAACCCGGATGTCCTAGCCGTGTCTGAATCCTGGCTTAGGAAGACCACCAAAAACTCTGAAATCTCCATGCCTAACTATAACATTTTCAGACAAGATAGAACGGCCAAAGGGGGAGGGGTTGCAATCTACTGCAGAGATAGCCTGCAGACTTCTGTCCTACTGTCCAGGTCTGTACCCAAACAATTTGAACTTATACTTTTAAAAATCCACCTCTCTAAAAACAAGTCTCTCACTGTTGCCACCTGCTATAGACCACCCTCTGCCCCCAGCTGTGCCCTGGACACCATATTTGAACTGATTGCCCCCCATCTATCTTCAGAGCTCATGCTGCTAGTTGACCTAAACTGGAACATGCTTAACACCCCAGCCATCCTACAATCTAAGCTTGATAACATCAATCTCACACAAATTATCAATGAACCTACCAGGTACCACCCCAAAGCCGTAAACACAGGCACCCTCATAGATATCATTCTAACCAACTTGCCCTCGAAATACACCTCTGCTGTTTTCAACCAAGATTTCAGCGATCACTGCCTCATTGCCTGCATCCGTAATGGGTCAGCGGTCAAACGACCTCCACTCACTGATCACTGTCAAATGCTCACTGAAACACTTCAGTGAGCAGGCCTTTCTAATCGACCTGGCCCGGGTATCTTGGAAGGATATTGACCTCATCCCGTCAGTAGAGGATGCCTGGTCATTTTTTAAAAATGCCTTCCGCACCATCTTAAATAAGCATGCCCCATTCAAGAAATTTAGAACCAGGAACAGATATAGCCCTTGGTTCTCTCCTGACCTTACTGCCCTTAATTAACCAACACAAAAACATCCTATGGCGTTCTGCATTAGCATCGAACAGCCCCCGTGATATGCAACTTTTCAGGGAAGTTAGAAACCAATATACACAGGCAGTTAGAAAAACCAAGGCTAGCTTTTTCAAGCAGAAATGTGCTTCCTGCAACACAAACTCAAAAAAGTTCTGGGACACTGTAAAGTCCATGGAGAATAAGAACACCTCCTCCCAGCTGCCCACTGCACTGAGGATAGGACACTCTGTCACCACCGATAAATCCACTATAATTGAGAATTTCAATAAGCATTTTTCTACGGCTGGCCATGCTTTCCACCTGGCTACCCCTACCTCGGTCAAGAGCACTGCACCCCCCACAGCATCTCGAAAAAGCCTTTCCCACATCTCCTTCTCTCAAATGCAGATAACTGATGTTCTGAAAGAGCTGCAAAATCTGGACCCCTACAAATCAGTCGGGCTAGATAATCTGGACCCTTTCTTTCTAAAACTATCTGCCAAAATTGTTGCAACCCCTATTACTAGCATGTTCAACCTCTCTTTCGTGTCGTTTGAGATTCCCAAAGATTGAAAAGCTGCCGCGGTCATCCCCCTCTTCAAAGGGCGTGACACTCTAGACCCAAACTGCAAGTTAACAAACAGATTACCGACCATTTTGAATCCCACAGAACGTTCTCCGCTATGCAATCTGGTTTCAGAGCTGGTCATGGGTGCACCTCAGCCACGCTCAAGGTCCTAAACGACATCATAACCCCCATCGATAAGAGACATTACTGTGCAGCCGTATTCATCGACCTGACCAAGGCATTCGACTCTGTCGATCACCACATCCTCATCGGCAGACTCGATGGCCTTGGTTTCTCAAAAGATTGCCTCGCCTGGTTCACCAACCACTTCTCTGATAGAGTTCAGTGTATCAAATCGGAAGGCCTGTTGTCCGGGCCTTTGGCAGTCTCTATGGGGGTGCCACAGGGTTTAATTCTTGGGGCGACTCTCTTCTCTGTATACATCAATGATGTCGCTCTTGCTGCTCGACTTCGGCGATGTCGTCTACAAAATAGCCTGCAATACCCTACTCAATAAATTGGATGCAGTCTATCACAGTGCCATCTGTTTTGTCACCAAAGCCCCATATACCTCCCACCACTGCGACCTGTACGCTCTCATTGGCTGGCCCTCACTTCATACTCGTCACCAAACCCACTGGCTCCAGGTCATCTACAAGACCCTGCCAGGGAAAGTCCCCCCTTATCTCAGCTCGCTGGTACCATATCAGCACCCACATGTAGCACGCGCTCCAGCAGGTATCTCTCTCTGGTCACCCCCAAAACCAAATCCTCTTTGGCCGCCTCTCCTTCCAGTTCTCTGCTGCCAATGACTGGAATGAACTACAAAAATCTCTGAAACTAGAAACACTTATCTCCCTCACTAGCTTTAAGCACCAGCTGTCAGAGCAGCTCACAGATTACCGCACCTGTACATAGTCCATCTATAATTTAGCCCAAACAACTACCGCTTCCCGTACTGTATTTATTTATTTATTTTGCTCCTTTGCACCCCATTATTTCTATTTCTACTTTGCACATTCTTCCACTGCAAATCTACCATTCCAGTGTTTTACTTTCTATATCGTATTTACTTCACCACCATGGCCTTTATTTGCCTTTACCTCCCTTATCTCACCTCATTTGCTCACATTGTATATAGACTCATTTTTCTATTGTATTATTGACTGTATGTTTGTTTTACTCCATGTGTAACTCTGTGTTGTTGTATGTGTCGAACTGCTTTGCTTTATCTTGGCCAGGTCGCAATTGTAAATGAGATCTTTTTCTCAGCTTGCCTACCTGGTTAAATAAAGGTGAAATTAAAAAATTAAAAAATGGTTTTATTATTTACAATATTATGTAGAATAAAAAAATCAGAAGCAAAGTCTGATTTCTATTAAATATGGAATAAACAATGGCCGATGCCAATTAATTTTGTCAGTTTCAAGTTATTTCAGAGAAAAATGTGCATTCATCGTTTTTTGTGGAAGGGTGCCAACAAATTTGAGCATGTTTGTATATATATATATTTATACTCTGACATTGCTCATTCTGTTATGTCTTAATTTTTTTTTTTTACTTTTAGATATTGTGTGCATTGTTATTGTATTGCTAGATATTCCTGCATTGTTGGAGCTGGAAACAATCATTTCACTGCACTTGCGATAACATCTGCAAAACTGTATATGCGACCAATAAACTTTTGATTTTAAATTTGATTTTAAAATGGAAACTCACTTAGAGTTCTTAGACCAGTAATAATAGTCATTGGTACGTCCATTAAGCACCTGTGAAAAATAGTTGAAAAGAGAGAGGCTCTATTATATGCTTGTGGGCACACAGTTCTCCTGACAGCTGCTTTTTCTCAGATGAGGCCATCGCAGCGGCGCCACCGCTACCCGTACCTCGGTGTCCAGAGTCAGCTTTCAATGAACTAGGGCCAATGAGTGATATTTTTCAGGCCATTGTGCCACTAGATTGGATTTCCTTCTCTCTATAGGTCAGGGCACCGTGTGGTGTCGGGAGAACGGCACGGAGCTGGAATGTGGTGCTTGGCCTTCAAAGGGAGCCGTTACCCACAGACCTCACTAGGGGAGTTCGCTAATCGCTCAGAACTCCTCTACAAATGAGGCACCACAGGATTTTGCTGATACACATAAAACAAAGTGGGCACCATGTATATGGTAATTCATCAATCGTTCAACTTGTGTAGATATTACAGGCCTGCTGTAATCATGGGGTGGTGTACATCGATGGGGTCATCTTAGACCGTGTACATCTGACTGGTTAAAGGAGAATGGGGAACAAAACAGGTTGTAAAGCTATAGATGAATCTTGTATATTGACATATCCACATGTACATTAAGATCCTGATGTAGGCTATATTGGATCTGCTAAGCCAGCAGTTTTGTCCCATGGGTGTAGAGATGAAAGCGATATTGAGATACGGTGCCAGTGAAAGTTTTGTAATGCTGGCACATTTTAATGCCAGTAAATTAGATACATTTCCCTTCCAATTAAATCAACTAGAGAAAGAACATCTATTTTGTTATTATGTCTATCAACAGTGAAATGCCTTTGATGACTTCTACGTGAGGACTGGGTTCATAGCTGGGAATATACAGTATGTCATTGGTCGGGCTGAGTTCATAGCAGGGAATATACAGTATCCCGGGGTTTGACAACAGGCGGCCAGCGGACCAAATCCACATTGGAAGTGTTTTTTTTGTGGGGTAAAAAAGAGACTGTAAAATCACCAGGAAATCAGCAAGAAAAATTCCACAAATAAAATAAAAAACTGATATATAGTATGTTATTGCGTCTCAATGTAATCAAGGTATGAAATTGTTATTATTTTCAAATACAATCTCATTTTGGGCTTAGTTGTGTTCAATTTGCAGTGTGTCATTTATTACATTTATGTTCCAGCCCGCTAACCTTCCGCTCCGACAGAAATCGCCGCAAGGCTGAATCTACTGTAGATAGTTGTCATTCTCTGACAGAGATCAAAGACTTGATATCTGCCCACAATGTAATAAAAATGATGACATCTGTTGCAAAAACAAACCCTATAATGTTCAGACAGATTCCAGGTGGATGTTATCTGAAGAACAATCTGTCCACTGTGTTTTGATACTGTTTCAGTTGGTTAGAGGAACAATGTAACTACTGCAGCTTAACCACAGGCTCCTGCGCTACCTGACGGAGGTGCTTTAAGCAAGAGCAACTGCTCTGCTGTGCTATGCAGTTGTGCCCGAGGAACTAGCGTGACTGCTTTGGAAAAAATGCATTTGCATTCCGCCTCACTGTTTATCCTTTTCATATTATTCCTCTTTATTTCTTAAAACAAATAAATATATGGGGTGAAAATGATGCAGCAAGCTCGAAGTAGAATACGTTCCTCACTTGGGAGAAAGACACAGCCCTGAAGAATACTAAAGAGTCCAGGTTTGGTTTCTCGCCTCTCAGAACAAAGGGTACATTTTCCATCAAAGAGCAACAAAAACTGCTGGCATAAATCTCCTAGTTTGTGTGCTGAGGCCAGAGGTGGCTACGCCAAGGGACGTGTTCAAACTGCAGAACGCTAGTTTAGCCTTTTACAAACGGTCACAAAGAAAATCTTACTTTTCAACTCACAAAGAATGTTTTGGCAACCACATCAATAGCTTACACTTAAGATTGAGTGGGGAAAAAATACAAGTCTGTAAGGATCCAAATATGGCCCAATGAACAACAAAGCATTTAACGGGATTACTACTTTGGAAGGTATTTGACACAACTACGGTATGTATTCTGGGACTTTAACAAGAGTTCTACTTAATTATATTACTCAAATATTTGTTTTTATTTAACCTTTTTTTAACGAGGCAAGTCAGTTAAGAACAAATTCTTATTTAAAATGACAGCCTACACCCCTGGCCAAACCCTCCCCTAAACCAGACGACGGTGGACCAATTGTGCGCCGCCCTATGGGACTCCTGATCACGTCCGGTTGTGACACAGCCTGGGAACAAACCAGGGTCTGTAGTGACGCCTCTAGCACTGCAATGCAGTGCCTTTGACCCCTGTGCCACACCGGAGGCAAAGTCAATTTTAAAGTCATTTGTCACACATCACTTAAAGTTAGTGTTTGTGATAAGGCCAATCTTTACTTTCAGTACATCCAAGGGCCTTTGGGCCAAGTGAAACAGAACATGGCTCTGGACTACCATGACCTAATTCTCCATCTAGATGACCTCCTGACCTCCTGTCCTGTACTAGAGTGTGAGGGGAATAGGGACACACCTCAAAGGTAACTCAGAGTTACAGGGACTTTATCATAGTAAAATGTGTGCTGTGTCAGAGGGCACTGACTGCCGTTTTCTTTCACAGAAGAATACCACTCAGTCTACTAGAGGAAATGAGTCAACGGATGTCTTCATTATTCTGAATAGAACCTTTCCCATTAGGCACTGTGTTGTTGTTTCACCAGTGGGAGGGCCTGGAGACTTAATAAAACTTTGGTGGGTATGTATATTTGTCCTGTTTCACACATGTACATGTGTATATTAATGTGTGAATTGGAAATGTGTTTTTTGCATTTCCCGACTTTTGCATTTCCCGGGGTCACGGCCAGGGTCTGCCATTATCAACGGTGACCCTGGAGAAATTAGGGTTAAGTGCCTGGCTCAATTACTGACCCAATGCTCTAACCGCTAGGCTAACTGCCACCCACCACCAGACGTCACAGCTACGTACTGTACATATGTGAAATACCCGTGCATCTGTTGTCCCTTTCAAAATCACTGATCTGGGTGAAACAAGGTCATCCATCCTCGCAACTTTGCCCACCATAGCCCCACCTTGGGATTATTTGTGTATTAGTATTGTACTCTTAGACACTGCTGAAAATAAGCATTTTGCTGCACCTTCTTTAACATCTGCTAATATGTGTATAAAACAAATTAACGTTGATTTGATCTGGATTTAGCAGTAAAGTCTGAGTCAAACACACTTTCAGTAACCAAGGTTGGATATGACAAAAAGTTTGACAGCACCTTCATTATGATCCATTATAGATGTTCATAACTCTAGCCCATTCATAATGTATTATGCAGACTTCAGCACTCTTCATTACTCATACCTCATAACAGCCTACATGGAGTAATGTAAGAATTAGATTTAATTTTTAATCAGTGCAATACTGCCTGGCAGTCTCTCTCTCAGTTCCAATTCCATTAGACGGATCTTCAAGAACATTCTTTATTGACAAAAATATTACCGTGATCCAAGTCAGACTGTCTCTGCATCGTCACCTAGGCTAGATTAAACAATCCTTGTCTAGAGTACAATAATATCCCAGCCAGAGTCTTTATAGTGCTTTGCAATCATGCCAGTAATTCACATCTCTTACAGAATGCTATATACTTCTGAAACACACCCACCTTGACCCAAACCGTAACCAATTGTAATACAGTTCTGATTTCATTTTAGGCTCAGAGCACTTTAATAAAGCTGTCAGATCTAATCTAAAGACTCTCATGTTGACAACTTTGGAGAACTTGCAAATCAAGATCGGACGAAAATATAGGAACTACAACAATTGCCTGAATATATGGATAATTGGTCAGTTTTCTGCAAATTTTGTGTTGCTTTTAGCTCTGCACTGAAGACCTAATGTTATTCAACCTTCACAGGATGCTTCATCAAGATCCACTACGAAGCCAGATTTCCACAAAACACATACATTATGAACCTCAAAAGAGGGGGCAAAGGGAATTTTGTTTATGCTGTGAGATAAGCCTTAGGAAGAAAAATGACTGTATGTTCCAGAAGAACATGTTTAATGCATAGCTCATTTATCCTTCTCTGAAGTGTGAAATTGCAAATGTATCTAAAGTAAACACTGTGGAAATATAATTTTAGCATAGCTAACTCCAGTCCCTATCCGTCTCTTTTTCATAGGCATGGCTTTTGGACATGCCATGATCCATTCTTTGTGAATCCCACTGGTTTGCCCCGGTGCCATGCAGCACAGAAGGTGCTCATCTTTAGAAGCTGGAGCATAATCAGGGCTCGGGAAGATGATGAGATGCCAATTAACATCCTGTCGGGCGCCTCTCCAATTTATAATGGAATGGAAAGCAGCTGCAGCTCCCTGTACCGAGAAGGGCGGCAATTGAAAATGGATGGGTAGTTTGGCTATAAGGGTCTACATTGGTAGAGGAGAGTTGTGCGTGCGTGCGTGCGAGTGCGCGCGTGTGTGTATGGCAATGAGGGCAATGAAAGCACATCTAACCCTTCTAACCCCACAGAAGCAAAATGCATCAAGGCTTATCAAGTTTATTATGTATGTGTCAAATGAGATAATTTGCATGATCTAGTGATTAAGACCTTTTGAAATAATCTGCAGTAAAAATGTAAATGTCAGAGAGTCAAATATTTAACTTGTTCTGAAGAATAATTGCCTTCATGAAGCAGCGCTAAATTGCATCATCGCTGGCAGTGGAAAACGAGAGAAAGACATGGGATCATAGCCACACGGCCAGAGGAACCGCTGTGACACAGGATCATAGCCACGCGGCCAGAGGAACAGCTGTGAAACGGGATCATAGCCACACGGCCAGAGGAACAGCTGTGACACGGGATCATAGCCACACGGCCAGAGGAACCACTGTGACACGGGATCATAGCCACAAGGCCAGAGGAACCGCTGTGACACGGGATCATAGCCACAAGGCCAGAGGAACCGCTGTGACACGGGATCATGGCCACACGGCCAGAGGAACCGCTGTGACACGGGATCATAGCCACACGGCCAGAGGAACCGCTGTGACACGGGATCATAGCCACACGGCCAGAGGAACCGCTGTGACACGGGATCATAGCCACACGGCCAGAGGAACCGCTGTGACACGGGATCATAGCCACACGGCCAGAGGAACCGCTGTGACACGGGATCATAGCCACACGGCCAGAGGAACAGCTGTGACACGGGATCATAGCCACACGGCCAGAGGAACAGCTGTGACACGGGATCATATGCACACGGCCAGAGGAACAGCTGTGACACGGGATCATAGGCACACGGCCAGAGGCACAGCTGTGACACGCGGATCATAGGCACACGGCCAGAGGAACAGCTAGGCACACGGCCAGAGGAACAGCTGTGACACGGGATCATAGCCACACGGCCAGAGGAACAGCTGTGACACGGGATCATATGCACACGGCCAGAGGAACAGCTGTGACACGGGATCATAGGCACACGGCCAGAGGCACAGCTGTGACACGGGATCATAGGCACACGGCCAGAGGAACAGCTGTGACACGGGATCATAGCCACACGGCCAGAGGAACAGCTTGAACAGGTGAAACAAATGAGCACATTTTGTGCTTTTCAAACTAACCTTAAACTCTAGAAACTAATCGTTACAGATTCCTCTGATCTTTGGCCAGTCTCTCTTTCCGCCAAATGATTTATTCATTGCTAATTTGCTCACTCATTTTCAGTCTGGCCCTGCTGTACCTCTGAGGGCAGCTCTATCAGAGTGAAAGGATTGCATTAAGGACTCAATGTGACAATCTGTGACAGATTCCAAGCTGCACTAATTTCTAGCGAGGGTAAAGCAACTTCTAGTCAGACTAACAGTGAGTCCTCTCTCGCTGAGACAGTCCACTGGGTGTCTCACCATCACCACCACTCTCATCAAATCACACGTGTGTCAGCTACGCCCTCCGTAAGGCAGCCAAACAGCCAAAATGTCAGTACAGAGTCAAAGTGGAGTCGCAATTCAACGGCCAAGACACGATAAGCATGTGGCAGGGACTCCAGATAATCACGGATTATAAAGGGAAAACCATCCACGTGGAGGGAAACAGGGTGTCGTCGACGCCGACCACCACTGCTCCTGTGGACTGTGAGCGCTCGTTCTCTGTGGCTGATTTAAGACATTTAAGCAGGTTAACCCTCGCAAAGCGGCCGGCCCAGACGGCATCCCTAGCCGCGTCCTCAGAGCATGCACATACCAGCTGGAGTGTTTACAGACATATTCAATCTCTCCCTATCCCAGTTTGTTGTCCCCACTTGCTTCAAGATGTCCACCACTGTTCCTCTACCCAAGAAAGTGGAGGTAACTGAACTAAATGACCATCGCCCCATAGCACCCACTTATGTCATCATGAAGTGATTTGATAGGCTACTTAAAGATCATATCATCTCAACCTTAACAGACACCCTAGACACACTGTGATTTGCATACCACCCCAATAGATCCACAAACGATGCAATCGCCATCACACTGCACACTGCCCTATCCCATCTGGACAAGAAGAATAACAATGTAAGAATGTTGTGTATTGACTACAGCTCAGTCTTCAACACAATAGTACCATCCAAGCTCATAATTAAGCTTGGGGCCCTGGATCTGAACCCTGCCCTGTGCAACTGGGTCTTTGACTTCTTGACGGGCCGCCCCCAGGTGATGAAGGTAAGCAACAACACCTCCATTTCGCGGCTCCTCAACACAGGGGCCCCACAAGGGTGTGTGCTCAACCCCCTCCTGTACTCCCTGTTCACCCTTGACTGCGTGGCCACTCAATTCTCCAACTCCATCATCAAGTTTGCAGACAACACAACAGTAGTAGGCCTGATTACCAACAATGACGTAACAGCCTACAGGGAGGAGGTGAGGGCCCTGGCGGAGTAGTGCTAGGAAAATCACCTCTTCCTCAATGTCAACAAAATGAAGGAGCTGATTGTGGACTTCGGGAGACAGCAGAGGGAGCAAGTCCCCATCCACATTGACAGGGCCACAGTGGAGAAGGTGAAAAGCTTCGGCAAGCTTCGGCATATACATCACTGACAATCTGAAATAAATCATGTTGAGGAAGATGCAACAGCGCTTCTTCAAACTCAGGAGGCTGATAAAAAGTGGCTTGGCCCTTAAGACCGTCACAATCTTTTACAGATGCACTATTGAGAGTATCCTGTCGGGCTGTATCACCGCCTGGTACGGCAACTGCACCATCCACCAACCACAGGGCTCTCCAGAGGGTGGTGCGGTCTGCCCCCACACTGCCTGCCCTCCAGGACATCTATCGTCCCGGTTTCACAGGAAGGCCAAGAAGATCATCAAGGACCTCAGCCACCTGAGCCACAGCCTGTTCACCCCTCTACCATCCAGAAGGCGAGGTCAGTACAGGTGTATCAAAGCTGGGACCGAGAGACTGAAAAACAGCTTTTATCTCAAGGCCATCAGACTGTTAAATAGTCACCACTAGCAGGCCCCCACCCAGTACCCTGCACTGAACTTTAATCACTGTCACTTGCCAGCTACCATCCAGTTACTCTATCCTGCACCATGTACATAGTTATTAAACACTGGTCACTTTAATATTGTTTACATACTGTTTTACCTATGAATATGAAGACATCAAAACTATGAAATAACATGTAGTAACCAAAAAAAGTGCTAAACAAATCCAAATATAAGTAGCCACCCTTTGCCTTGACAGCTTTGCACACTCTTGGCAACCAGCTTCACCTGGAATGCTTTTCCAAAAGTCTTGAAGGAGTTTCCTTCACTCTGCAGTCCAACTCATCCCAAACCATCTCAATTGGGTTGAGGTCGGGTGATTGTAGAGGCCAGGTCATCTGCTGCAGTACTCCATCACACTCCTTCTTTGTCAAATAGCACTTACACAGCCTGGAGGCATGTTGGGTCATTGTCCTGTTGAAAAACAAAAGATAGTCCCACTACGCGCAAATTTGATGGCATGGCATACGGCTGCAGAATACTGTGGTAGCCATGCTGGTTAAGTGTGCCTTAAATTCAAAATAAATGACTGACAGTGTCACCAGCAAAGCACCCCCACACCATCACACCTCCTCCTCCATGCTTCACGGTGGCAACCACACATGCGGAGATCATCCGTTCACCTACTCTGCGTCTCACAAAGACACGGCAGTTGGAACCAAACATCTCAAATTTGGACTCATCAGACCAAAGAACAGATTTCCACCGGTCTAATGTTCATTGCTAGTGTTTCTTGGCCCAAACAAGTCTCTTCTTCTTATTGGTGTGCTTTAGTATTGATTTCTTTGCAGCAATACGACCATGAAGGCCTGATTCACACAGTCTCATCTGAACAGTTGATGTTGAGATGTGTCTGTTACTTGAACTCTGTGAAGCATTCACTTGGGCTGCAATTTCTGAGGCTGGTAACTCTAATGAACTTATCCTCTGCAGCAGAGGTAACTCTGGGTCTTCCTTTCCAGTGGCGGTCCCCGTGAGAGCCAGTTTCATCATAGAGCTTGATGATTTGACAGTTCTTGACATTTTCTGAATTGACTGACCAAGTCTTAATGTAATAATGGACTGTTGTTTCCATTTGCTTATTTGAGCAGTTCTTGACATAATATGGACTTGGTCTTTTACCAAATAGGGCAATTTTCTGTATACCTCCCCTACCTTGTCACAACACAACTGATTGGCTCAGTTAAGAAATGTTTTTTAACAAGGCACACCTGTTCATTGAAATACAGTGGGGCAAAAAAAGTATTTAGTCAGCCACCAATTGTGCAAGTTCTCCCACTTGTTTGCCCCACTGTATATTCCAGGTGACTACCTCATGAAGCTGGTTGAGAAAATGGAAAGATTGTGCAAAGCTCTCATCAAGGTGGCTACTTTTGAGAACCTCAAATATGAAATATATTTTGATTTGTTTAACAATTTTTTGGTTAGTGCATGATTCCATGTGTTATATCATAGTTTTGATGTCTTCACTATTATTTTACAATGTAGAAAATAGTAGGAATAAAGAAAAACTCTGAAATGAGTTTGTCCAAACCTTTGACTGGTACTGTTGACTATTTGTTTGACTATACAGTGCATTCGGAAAGTTTGACTTTTCCCACTTTTTGTTACATTACAGCCTTAATCTAAAATGGATTCAACAAAAAAACGTCCTCCTCAATCTACACACAATACCCCATAATGATAAAGCAAAAACAGATTTTTAGACATTTTTTAAAAATGTATTAAAAAAAAGAACAGAAATACCTTATTTACATAAGTATTAAGACTCTTTGCTATGAAATTCGAAATTCAGCTCAGGTGCATCCTTTTTCCATTGATCATCCTTGAGATGTTTCTACAACTTGATAGGTTTCCACCTGTGGTACAATAAATTGATTGGACCTGATATGTAAAGGCACACAACTGTCTATATATATATATATATTTATTTGTAGTTGTTAGTTAAAGTATACATACACTTAAGTTGGAGACAATAAAACTCGCCTTTCAACCACTCCACAAATTTCTTGTTAACAAACTGTAGTTTTGGCAAATCAGTTAGGACATCTACTTTGTGCATGACACAAGATATATTCCAACAATTGTTTACAGACAGATTATTTCACTTATAAATCAAATCAAATTTTATTTGTCACATACACATAGTTAGCAGATGTTAATGCGAGTGTAGCAAAATGCTTGTGCTTCTAGTTCTGACAATGCAGTAATAACCAACAAGTAATCTAGCTAACAATTCCAAAACTACAACCTTATAGACACAAGTGTAAGGGGATAAAGAATACGTACATAAAGATATATGAATGAGTGATGGTACAGAGCGGCATAGGCAAGATACAGTAGATGGTATTGAGTGCAGTATATACATATGTGATGAGTATGTAAACAAAGTGGCATAGTTAAAGTGGCTAGTGATACATGTATTAGATAAAGATGCAGTAGATGATATAGAGTACAGTATATACGTATACATATGAGATGAATAATGTAGGGTATGTAAACATTATATTAGGTAGCATTGTTTAAAGTGGCTAGGGATATATTTTACATAATTTCCCATCAATTCCCATTATTAAAGTGGCTGGAGTTGAGTCAGTGTGTTGGCAGCAGCCACTCAATGTTAGTTGAGTGGAGTGAGTGGCTGTTTAACAGTCTGATGGCCTTGAGATAGAAGCTGTTTTTCAGTCTCTCGGTCCCAGCTTTGATGCACCTGTACTGACCTCGCCTTCTGGATGATAGCGGGGTGAACAGGCAGTGGCTCGGGTGGTTGTTGTCCTGGATGATCTTTATGGCCTTCCTGTGACATCAGGTGGTGTAGGTGTCCTGGAGGGCAGGTAGTTTGCCCCTGGTGATGCGTTGTGCAGACCTCACTACCCTCTGGAGAGCCTTACGGTTGTGGGCGGAGCAGTTGCCGTACCAGGCAGTGATACAGCCCGACAGGATGCTCTCGATTGTGCATCTGTAGAAGTTTGTGAGTGCTTTTGGAGACAAGCCGAATTTCTTCAGCCTCCTGAGGTTGAAGAGGCGCTGCTGCGCCTTCTTCACGATGCTGTCTGTGTGGGTGGACCAATTCAGTTTGTCTGTGATGTGTACGCCGAGGAACTTAAAACTTACTACCCTCTCCACTACTGTTCCATCGATGTGGATAGGGGGGTGTTCCCTCTGCTGTTTCCTGAAGTCCACAATCATCTGCTTAGTTTTGTTGACGTTGAGTGTGAGGTTATTTTCCTGACACCACAATCCGAGGGCCCTCACCTCCTCCCTGTAGGTCGTCTCGTCGTTGTGGGTAATCAAGCCTACCACTGTTGTGTCGTCCGCAAACTTGATGATTGAGTTGGAGGCGTGCGTGGCCATGCAGTCGTGGGTGAACAGGGAGTACAGGAGAGGGCTCAGAACGCACCCTTGTGGGGCCCCAGTGTTGAGGATCAGCGGGGTGGAGATGTTGTTGCCTACCCTCACCACCTGGGGGCGGCCCGTCAGGAAGTCCAGTACCCAGTTGCACAGGGCGGGGTCGAAGCCCAGGGTCTCGAGCTTGATGACGAGCTTGGAGGGCACTATGGTGTTAAATGCCGAGCTGTAGTCGATGAACAGCATTCTCACATAGGTATTCCTCTTGTCCAGATGGGTTAGGGCAGTGTGCAGTGTGGTTGAGATTGCATCGTCTGTGGACCTATTTGGGCGGTAAGCAAATTGGAGTGGGTCTAGGGTGTCAGGTAGGGTGGAGGTGATATGGTCCTTGACTAGTCTCTCAAAGCACTTCATGATGACGGAAGTGAGTGCTATGGGGCGGTAGTCGTTTAGCTCAGTTACCTTAGCTTTCTTGGGAACAGGAACAATGGTGGCCCTCTTGAAGCATGTGGGAACAACAGACTGGGATAGGGATTGAATATGTCCGTAAACACACCAGCCAGCTGGTCTGCGCATGCTCTGAGGGCGCGGCTGGGGATGCCGTCTGGGCCTGCAGCCTTGCGAGGGTTGACACGTTGAAATGTTTTCCTCACGTCGGCTTCAGTGAAGGAGAGTCCGCATGTTTTAGTTGCGGGCCGTGTCAGTGGCACTGTATTGTCCTCAAAGTGGGCAAAAAAGTTATTTAATCTGCCTGGTGTTACGCACGCCTCTATGAAGAGGGAATACAACACCCTGCTACAACTAAACACTCCGTGAAGCGAAAAAGGTATGGACTGTAGGTGCGAGTAAGGATGACAACAGGCAGAATGTGGTACCGTTTACAAGGACTTTATTCCTTTACACGGTAATATGGGGAAAAGGGGCTGGACAGAACCAAAGCAAAGAAAGTAAATCTCAAAGCCCCCCCCTCTCCTATTTTACCTGCCTACCCAGTACTTACCTAATTTAGCACCACCTGGTGCCCTAACCAAAATACAAGGGGTGGTCCGCCCAGGTCTTACCTAGTGTGTCTAGACAGCGAATATGCTACGGGTATATGTATGCCCGCGGGCCTCTTGCCTAAGCACTCCCTAGGTGCCTTCCCCTTCCCCCCTGGGAACAAATGAAACAGAATATTAAACAATTTTAAACAAACTAAGAAACAAAAGGATGTCAAATAAGCTCTATCTGAGCAACAAACTCACAGAACATACCACTTTCCAACAAAATCAAAATCAACCTCTATCACAATCAATCTCAGCAATCCCTACCTCCAGCAAAATCTCTACCTCCAAAAAGAAGAGATCTCCCTAGGTGCCTTCCCCTTCCCCCCTGAACAGAACACTGGCTTTTATATAGATTCTGAAGGAATGGGTAATTGGAGACAGCTGTGTCTTGACGAGGGGGCGGGGTCAGCTCTCCAATTAGCCCTGGAGTCGACCAATCAGCTGCTTGAGGGATTTCAGGAAGCCATTTCCTGAAATAAACACATGCAAATACACAAACTACAACACATAATCTGGGGAACGTAACACTGGGAGCAAGACATCCTGGTCCGTGACGGGGCTGGTTTTCTTTTTGTAATCCGTGATTGACTGTAGACCCTGCCACATACCTCTTGTGTCTGAGCCGTTGAATTGAGATTCTACTTTGTCTCTATACTGACGCTTAGCTTGTTTGATTGCCTTGGAGGGAATAACTATTCTGGAATAACTACACTGTTTGTATTCGGTCATGTTTCCGGTCACCTTGCCCTGATTAAAAGCAGTGGTTCGCGCTTTCAGTTTCACTGTATCACAATTCCAGTGGGTCAGAAGTTAACATACACTAAGTTGACTGTGCCTTTCAACAGCTTGGAAAATTCCACAAAATGATGTCATGGCTTTAGAAGCTTCGGATAGGCTAATTGACATCATTTGAGTCAATTGGAGGTGTACCTGTGGATGTATTTCAAGGTCTACCTTCAAACTCAGTGCCTCTTTGCTTGATATCATGGGAAAATCAAAATATATCAGCCAAGACCTCAGAAAGAAAATTGTAGACCTCCACAAGTCTGGTTCATCCTTAGGAGCAATTTCCAAATGCCTGAAGGTACCACGTTCATCTGTACAAACAATAGTACGCAAGTATAAACAACATGGGACCACGCAGCCATCATACCGCTCAGGAATGAGACATGTTCTGTCTCCTAGAGATTAACGTACTTTGGTGTGAGAAGTCCAAATCAATCCCAGAACAACAGCAAAGGACCTTGTGAAGATGCTGGAGGAAACAGGTACAAAAGTATCTATATGCACAGTAAAACGAGTCCTATATCGACATCATCTGAAAGGCCGATCAGCAAGGAAGAAGCCACTGCTCCAAAACCACCATAAAAAAGCAAGACTACAGTTTGCAACTGCACATGGGGACAAAGATCGAACTTTTTGGGGAAATGTCTTCTGGTCTGATGAAACAAAAATATAACTATTGGGGCATAATGACCATTGTTATGTTTGGAGGAAAAAGGGGGAGGCTTGCAAGCTGCAGGAGCTTGTTGCAGGAGGGACTGGTGCACTTCACAAAATAGATCATGAGGTAGGAAAATTAAGTGGTTAAATTGAAGCCACATCTCAAGACATCAGTCAGGAAGTTAAAGCTTGGTCGCAAATGGGTCTTCCAAATGGACAATGACCCCAAGCATACTTCCAAAGTTGTGGCAAAATGGCTTAAGGACAACAAATTCAAGGTATTGGAGTAGCCATCACAAAGCCCTGACCTCAATCCTATAGAAAACTTGTGGGCAGAACTGAAAAAGCTTGTGCGAGCAAGGAGGCCTACAAACCAGACTCAGTTACACCAGCTCTGTCAGGAGGAATGGGCCAAAATTCACCCAACTTATTGTGGGAAGCTTGTGGAAGGCCACCCAAAATGTTTGACCCAAGTTAAACAATTTAATGGCAATGTTATCAAATACTAATTGAGTGTATGTAAACTTCTGACCCACTGGGAATGTGATGAAATAAATGAAAGCTGAAATAAATATATAAAAATTACTAGGATTAAATGTCAGGAATTGTGAAAAACTGAGATTGAATGTATTTGGCTAAGGTGTGTGTAAACTTCCGACTTCAACTGTATATAAGGTCCCACAGTTGACAGTGCCTGTCAGAGCAAGAACCAAGCCATGAGGTCAAAATAATTGTCCGTAGAGCTCTGAGACGGAATTGTGATGAGGCACAGATCTGGGGACGGGTAGCAAAACATTTCTGCAGCATTGAAGGTCCCCAAGAACACAGTGGTCTCCATCATTCTTAATTGGAAGAAGATTGGAACCACCAAGACTCTTCCTAGAGCTGGCCGCCCGGCCAAACTGAGCAATCGGGGAGAAGGGCCTTGGTCAAGAACCTGATGGTCACTCTGACAGAGCTCTAGAGTTCGTCTGTGGAGATGGGAGAACCTTCCAGAAGGACAACCGTCTCTGCAGCACTCCACCAAACACAGCAGTGGCTTCGGGATAAGTCCCGGAATGTCCTTAAGAGCGCCAGCCAGAGCCCAGACTTGAACTCTTTCGACCAACTCTGGAGAGACCTGAAAATAGCTGTGCAGCAACACTCCCCATCCAACCTGACAGAGCTTGAGAGGATCTGCAGAGAAGAATGGAAGAAACTTCCCAAATACAGGTGTGCCAAGCTTGTATAAATACAGGTTTTCTAAGCTTGAATCGTCATACCCAAGAAGACTATGCTGTAATCGCTACCAATGGTGCTTCAACAAAGTACTGAGTAAAGGGTCTGAATACTTATGTAAATGTAATATTTCCGTTTGCTATTTTTTATTGTGTGTAGATTGATGAGGGGGAAAAAAAAACGATTAATTTTTTTAACCTTTATTTAACCAGGCAAGTCAATTAAGAACAAATTCTTATTTTCAATGACGGCCCAGGAACAGTGGGTTAACTGCCTGTTCAGAGGCAGAACGACAGATTTGTACCTTGTCAGCTTGGGGATTTGAACTTGCAACCTTCCGGTTACTAGTCCAACGCTCTAACCACTAGGCTGCCCTGCCGCCCCATAATCAATTTTAGAATGAGGCTATGATGTAACAAAATGTCAAGGGGCCTGAATACTTTCCAAAGGCACTGCATATATATTTATACTCTAGACTCCGACTTCGCTCGTCCTAATATTTCAATATTTCTTAATTCCATTATTTAACTTTTTAGATTTGTGTGTATTTGTCATGTCCTGACCATAGAGAGTCCTTATTTTCTATGGTAGAGTAGGTCAGGGCTTGACTGGGGGGTTAGTCTAGTTTATTATTTCTATGTGGGGTTCTAGGTTTGTTTTTCTATGTTGGGGATTGTGTATGATTCCCAATTAGATGCAGCTGGTAATCGTTGTCTCTAATTGGGGATCATATTTAAGTAGCTGTTTTTCCCACCTGTGTTTATGGGATATTGTTTTGAGTTAGTGCACGTAGCATCGCTGTAGTCACGGTTCGTTATTAGTTTATTGTTTATTTGTTTTTGTCTTTACTTAGTTTCACTTTCGAATAAATAATGTGGAAATCAACATCCGCTGCGCCTTGGTCCGACATTTATTCTAATGAACATGACAGTATTCTTGTGCATTATTTGACATTACTGCACTGTGGGAGCTACTGTATGAACACAAACATTTCACTATACCTGCAATAACATCTGCTAAATATATGTATGTGACCAATAACATTTTATTTGATTTTGGTCATGTGCACCACTGTATACACTGACATGCAGACCACAAGACAAGGTATCTTTGCTCTCATTGTGCCCAATGGTGTAATTGAGTGATCATGAATCAAATGATTAGCTGTGTGCCCTTCTATCGATACCTAAGTGAAAGAGATTGAATAATTTAAGGGTAACACATCACATTAACTTGCTGTACCTGTGTAACATTGTTACATTGTAGCATGGTATCATACATGGCAAGAGTAATCTCTTTGTAATTCTAGTGTCTGGGTATCTCTTTTGGTCCTTTAGCAGTTTATTATCTGGTGAGATTAATGTGCATCACTAAACTGCTACTCTATTATTGGGTAGAAATGTTTCAATGAGTTGGAAGGGTTCCATCAAGAACCCCATGGCTCAAGTGGCGTACACTCTCGGAGCTAGCTACATTGGTATTGTGAGGTGGCGTACACTCTCGGAGCTAGCTACATTGGTATTGTGAGGTGGCGTACACTCTCGGAGCTAGCTACATTGGTATTGTGAGGTGGCGTACACTCTCGGAGCTAGCTACATTGGTATTGTGAGGTGGCGTACACTCTCGGAGCTAGCTACATTGGTATTATGAGGTGGCATACACTCTTGGAGCTAGCTACATTGGTATTGTGAGGTGGCATGCTGATATCTCAGTAAATGCGGTAAATTAAGTAGTTTTATATTCCAAACAGCATCAACAGGAGATCAGGGATAATCAACGAGGGGCTATGCGTTCTATGGAAAATAATGAACGACGTGGAAGGGGTGTTCCAAGTCTCACTAGTGGAGTGGAACTAACCTTCCACTGAGTTGCCTTATTTTCCCGAACATTATCCCGTTTATACCATAGCTATAATTGAACACATTTGTCACAAAAAAATGTGTTCATTTTGTAGTTAGAAATGTGTTCAACATCCACTGAAGTAGCTTGAACTGCCTTGGTAACCAAACAAATAGACTTGCTAGTTTAACTAACCAAACCATCAGTCCTAGCTTGCTATTGTGAAAATCGAAATCAACAATGCTAATAATTTTTTCAATTCGACTTTCGCTTTCAAAAGCAGCTCAAACACAGAACATGTAAGAATAAACTATATAGACATATAATTCTACCGTGCTGATATGGTACCAGTCAGTATTAAATAGAACATTGCGGTGCTGCCTGACTTTGGTGTGAAATCTCTTCAGATTACCTCAACAAATTGACAACTAGAAAGCCAAACGTCTGCAAGAATGTAATTGCTGCAAATGGAGGATTCTTTGACGAAAGCAAAGTTTGAAGGATACAATTATTATTTCAATTAAAAAACATAATTCAAAACCTTGTCAACATCTTGACTATATTTCCTATTCATTTTGCAACTCATTTCATGTATGTTTTCATGGAAAACAAGGACATTTCTAAGTGACCCCAAACTTTTCAATGGTAAAGTTAGCGCTGTCATAAGAAGGGGCATGAGTGAAGCCATATAATATTACATTTGTCTAGTGAGAACGCATGGCAGCAATGTTGAAAAGTAATATTTAGACATGTACTTTTCTTCGCACCCAGGCTCTGTCGTAACCGACCGCGACCAGGAGGTCCATGGGGTGACGCACAATTGGCCTAGCGTCGCCCGGGTTAGGGAGGGTTTGGCCGGTAGGGATATCCTTGTCTCATCGCGCACCAGCGACTCCTGTGGCAGGACGGGCGCAGTGTGCGCTAACCAAGGTTGCCGGGTGCACGGTGTTTCCTCTGACACATTGGTGCGGCTGGCTTCCGGGTTGGATGTGGGCTGTGTTAAGAAGTAGTGAGGCTTGGTTGTGTTGTGTATCGGAGGACGCATGACTTTCAACCTTCGTCTCTCCCGAGCCCGTACGGGGGTTGTAGCGATGAGACAAGATAGTTGCTACTAAACAATTGGATACCACGAAATTGGGGAGAAAAAGGGGTACAATTTTAAAATTAAAAAATATATATATAAAAACAAAGACATACTTTTCTTAAGTGTAGATTTGTAATGGACTAAAACACGCAGACAACAACACAATTGCTGTGAGCCAATTGGGTAATCAAGGCAACCACAGGCTGTTTTCCCCAAAGTCTTCCTGAAGCACCTCCCACAAATTGGAATGGCTTGATGGGCACTTCTTATGTACCATAGGGTCAAGCTGCTCCCATAACAGATCAATAAGGTTGAGATCCGGTGACTGTGCTGGCCACTCCATTATCGACAGAATACCAGCTGACTGCTTCTTCCCTAAATAGTTCTTGTATAGTTTGGAGCTGTGCTTTGGGTCATTGTTCTGTTGTAGGAGGAAATTGGCTCCAACTAAGCACCGTCCACACGGTATGGCATGGTGTTGCAAAATGGAGTGATAGCCTTCCTGCCAAGAAGGCTGTTGACTGTTGACGTTGAGACTGGTGTTTTGTGGGTACTATTTAATGAAGCTGCCAGTTGAGGACTTTTGAGGCATCTGTTTCTCAAACTAGACACTCTAATGTACTTGTCTTCTTGCTCAGTTGTGCAGTGGGGCCTCACACTCCTCTTTCTATTCTGGTTAGAGTCAGTTTGTGCTGTTCCGTGAAGGGAGTAGTACACAGCGTTGTGCGGGATCTTCAGTTTTTTGGCAATTTCTCTCATGGAATAGCCTTCATTTCTCAGAACAAGAATGGACTGACGAGATTCAGAAGAAAGGTCTTTGTTTCTGGCCATTTTGAGACTGTAATCAAACCCACAAATGAAGATGCTCCAGATACTCAACTAGTCTAAAGAAGGCCAGTTTTATTGATTCTTTAATTAGAACAACAGTTTTCAGCTGTGCTAACATAATTGCAAAAGGGTTTTCTAATGATCAATTAGCCTTTAAAAATGATAAACTTGGATTAGCTAACACAACGTGCCATTGGAACACATGAGTGATGGTTGCTGATAATGGGCCTCTAAACGCCGATGTAGATATTCCATAAAAAAATCTGCCGTTTCTAGCTACAATAGTAATTTACAACATTAACCTTTCTAGGGCAGGCGTTCTGCTAGCGGAACCCCTCAACAATATTCCGCTGAAAAGGCAGTGCACGAAATTCAAAAATATTTTGGGGAAATATGTAACTTTCACACATTAACAAGTCCAATACAGCAAATGAAAGATACACTTCTTGTTAATCTACCCATCGTGTCCGATTTCAAAAAGGCTTTACAGCGAAAACACAACATATGATTATGTTAGGTCATAGCCAAGCCAAAAAAACACAGCCATTTTCCAGCCAAAGATAGGAGTCACAAAAAGAAGAAATATAGATAAAATGAATCACTAACCTTTGATGATCTTCATCAGATGACACTCAAAGGACATCATGTTACACAATACATGTATGTTTTGTTCGATAATGTGCATATTTATATCTAAAAATCTCAGTTTACATTGGCGCGTTACATGCAGTAATGTTTTGATTCCTTTTGCAGAAATACTCATAACACACATTGATAAAAGCTACAAGTGTTATTCACAGAATTAAAGATAGACTTCTCCTTAATGCAACCGCTGTGTCATATTTTTTTTTTTAAATGAAAACGGAAAAAGCATAATCTGAGAACGGCGCTCAGAGCCCAATCCAGCCAAAGAAATATCCGCCATGTTGGAGTCAACAGAAATTAGAAATAACACTATAACTTTTGACTTACCTTTGATGATCTTCATCAGAAGGCACTCCCAGGAATCCCAGTTCGACAATAAATGACTGATTTGTTCCATAAAGTTCCATAAAGTCCATCATTTATGTCCAAATAGCCACTTGTTGTTAGTGTGTTCAGCCCAGTAATCCATCTTCGTGAGGCGCGAGCGCTTCGTCTAGACAAATACTCGAAAAGCTCCGTTACAGGTCGTAGAAACAAGTCAAACGATGTATGGAATCTATCTTTAGAATGTTTTTAACATAAATCATCAATAAGGTTCCAACCGGAGAATTTCATTGTCTGAAGAAAAGCACTGGAACGAGAGCTAAATCTGGCGGGAGCGCGCATCACAAGCCTGAGACACTCTGTCAGACCCATGACTCATTCAGCTCCCATTCCCTCTCCTTTATAGCAGAAGCCTGAAACAAGTTTTTAAAGACGGTTGAGGTCTAGTGGAAGCCGTAGGAAGTGCAACTTGACCCCATAGACACTGTGTATTCGGTAGGCCAAGCTTTGAAAAACTACAAACCTCAGATTTCCCACTTCCTGGTTGGATTTTTCTCAGGTTTTCGCCTGCCATATGAGTTCTGTTATACTAACAGACATGATTCAAACAGTTTTAGAAACGTCAGAGTGTTTTCTATCCAATACTAATAATAATATGCATATATTAGCATCTGGGAAAGAGTAGGAGGCAGTTCACTCTGGGCACGCTATTCATCCAAAAGTGAAAATGTTGCCCCCTATCCCAAAAAGGTTTTAACAATGTCTATACTGTATTTCAAATCAAATCAAATGTTATTAGTCACATGCGCCGAATACAACAGGTGTGGACCTTACCATGAAATGCTTACTTACGAGCCCCTAAACGACAGTGCAATTTTAAAAAATACAGATAAGAATAAAAGATAAAAATAAAAAGTAATTAAAGAGGACCAGTAAAAAATCTTTTCAGTCTTCTGAGGGGAGATAGGTTTTGTCGTGCCAGCTTCATAACTGTCCAGTTGCAGAGGGAGGTGTTTAGTTCCAGGGTCCTTAGCTTATTGATGAGCTTTGAGGGCACTATGGTGTTGAACGCTGAGCTGTAGTCAGTGAATAGCATTCTCACATAGGTGTTCCTTTTGTTCAGGTGGGAAAGGGTAGTGTGGAGTGCAGTAGAGATTGCATCATCTGTGGATCTGTTGGGGCGGTATGCAAATTGGAGTGGGCCTAGGGTTTCTGGGATGATGGTGTTGATGTGAGCCATGACCAGCCTTTCAAAGCACTTCATGGCTACAGACGTGAATGCTACAGGTCGGTAGTCATTTAGGCAGGATACCTTAGTGTTCTTGGGCACAGGCACTATGGTGGTCAGCTTAAAACATGTTGGTATTACAGACTCGGACAGGGAGAAGTTGAAAATGTCACTTGCTAAAGACACTTGCTAGTTGGTCAGCGCATGCTCATAGTACACATTTCTGATCAATTTGATATTATTTAACAATAACAATAAACATGCTTTTCTTT